>NC_068989.1:82526458-82529055 GCF_001194135.2 Octopus bimaculoides
GATTCATATACATGGACGCCATTGCGTTCTCTCTCTCCCCCATCTCCCCCCTGTCTCTATATGGACGCCATTTCACTCTCCGTTCCCCTCTCCCTCACTTTTCTGTTTTTTACTTTCTTCTTCTCTCTAATCTTCTCTCTCTCTCTCTCTCTCTCTCTCTCTCTCTCTCTCTCTCTCTCTTGTTCTGCTCCGCATCACTGCATCTTTCTTTCTCCCACCTCTCTGTTTCTCCACATATATGCATATTCACAAATATACATCTCCTCTCTCTCTTTCTCTCTCTCTCTCTCTCGTTTACTCTTCACCCCTTTTCTTGCTCATCTTCCCTCTACTGTCTCTCCCGTCCCATCTTTCTCTCCTCCTCTGTATCTTTCTTGTCCAGTTTCTTTAAAAAACATGCCTCAAACAGAAAAACACGAAAGTCGCAACAACATTTCGCACATCCCAATCAAAAAGGAATCCCTCTCTCTTCCTCTTTCTCTCGTTTTCTCTAGCTCTTGTTTATTCTGTATATCTTGATGTCGTCAACTCTCCCCCACTCTCTAATTCTGTTTTCGAATTGCTGCAGCATGAACGTTACAGTGTAACATTTTCCATTTCCATGTTTGAAACGATGAACCTTGATTAAAGTCAGACGTTCCTGTATCCACAGCACCGCATCATATCTCATCCGTCGGTGGGAACATGACAACTTACTACACCAAGGCTCAATAATTAGAGGAAGCCTTTATGTTAGTGCTTCTCACGTAGGGTACATATGGCCCTTGGTGGGGTCCATATAAATTTTTTTATTAAAATTTATATGCAATAAATTCAATAAATTGTTTGTACTTCTATAATACTTAAAATATTTTAACAATGTTTTTAAATACAATTCTTAATAATATTTAATTATAAAAATATAGTAGGATTTTTTAAACATTGAATAGTTTTGGGGGCCCACATGAGTAAAATAAGAATTAAAGGGGTTCATAGATAAACAGTTGTTGAGAACCCTGCTCAATTTGGTCGCTAGATTTGTTAGAAATATCAATCAAATCGCTGGAATCGTACTCTACCGTCTTAAAAATAAGACAGTTTTCCTGCACATAGTAAAAATGCCTTCTTACGCATAGTAAAATCGCTTTCTTATACATAGCAAGAACCTTAGTTCTGCTTAATCAGAACTGCTTAATGTTCTGCTTAATGAGAACTGACCTTGGAAATAACGACAATCTTTTATGTCTCTCTCTTCCCTAGTCATGAACAAATCTACATTGGAATACTGGGTCGATTCATTTGACTAAAATTCCTCATGGCGGTACCCCAGCATGGCCGCAGTCTTATAACTGCAACAAGTAAAAGATAAAAGATAAAAGATGGCTACGTATCTTCTATATTCAAGTACAAACAACTACAACCGTTTTCTCATCATCAGTGCTAGGGCCAGCTGCGCATTAAACAATTTTATTAAATCCTTCTTAAGCCTGCAACCAATTGCTACACTATTCCTAATCACGTTTCTTTTTTTCTTATTGGCATCACCGTGAATAACATTAATCATGTTAATCGCCATCAGTCTTAGAGGATCCGAATGCGTGACGAGCGCTGTCTATAGACATCAGTCTACATAACATCAATCAAGTGAATTCTTTTCAGTCAGAAAAGACCTAAATACAGTTTAAGTGCTCCCTATAGACATCACTATCTATAAAATATCAACTATGTCAACCTTCTAGAGCAATGGTTCTCGACTGGGACACCTATGACCACCCAAGGGACCATATAAGATTTTGTGGGGTCCACGTAACTATTACAACAGAACCGGTCATTTTTTTTCCTTTTGCTCCAAATAAGGCTCGAGGTCACTGTAGCGTAAGGGACTACTAAGATGGAAAAAGGGGCCTACATATTGAAAAGATGTCGATTGACAGAAAGCTTAATGGGCTGGATATCATAGACCCGAGGAAAAAGAAAACGATGGTTGTGAGTTCCAGAGGGCAGCATTTTGAAGAAAGAAACTACTAGCATGAAAGAACTTAGCTAATAGGAAGCTCAACAGAGAAACGATGAGCCTGGGAAGAGAAGCGGGTCACTCGTTTAAATGACTTGACAGAAAGTACTAACTAGTCCCTCCGTTAGGAACTTTACTAAGCCTTACTAACTATTACTAATAATGTAAAGCAGAGATGTTGATTGGTCAATGATATAAGTTCGATGTTATCCTTCAGTTCAATGTACAATGTTGGTTAGAGTTGCTGGAATATATTTGAGATGTGTTTGGTATTGGCTTAACTCTGAGAGAAATCTACCGGAAATGACCAAAAATATACATCAAAGGCATCCATATTCATTTCATGTTTTAATTAAATTTAAACACACACACACACACACACACACACACACACAGACATACACACACACACGCATAAACAATTTCACACGCCCGTGCACGTACTCATGCACAGACGAGTTATAAAAAACTGAAACTTGGCAAAACTTTACTCCGACTTTCCCACTACCGTTCACACAACATTCATTATGGGGACACTATTTTTGTTTCAGTTGTTTACATGTGTGTGTGTTTGCTTGTGTGTGTGAATGTGTCTGTGTGAGTG
>NC_068989.1:82529963-82534290 GCF_001194135.2 Octopus bimaculoides
CTCTCTCTCTCTCTCTCTCTCTCTCTCTCTCTCTCTCTCTCTCTCTCTCTCTCTCTCTCTCTCTCTCTCTCACCACCACTGTTGGTGTGTTTACGTCCCATAACTTAGCGGTTCAGGAAAAGAGACCTTCTTGGTGTTCTCCACTTCCCTCTGTGACACCTTTGAGGTAGGCTGCTTTATCGTGGTGTTAGTCGATTTCTTTCTTCTTCTTTCGGGTTGTCAATCTGTGGATGGTTGGTGAGTTGTTCTATTGTGGTGCGCTGCTTGACTTTCTTGTTTTCCTTCGGGTCGAGAGTTTGTGGTGGGTTGATGTGTTGTTTCGTCGCAGTGCTGGTTGACTCCCCCTTGATTTCTTTCGGGTCGTCAGACTGTGGTGGTTTGCTAGGTGGAGGGGGTGCTTCTGGTTGTAGGGCCTGTGGGCACATGATTTTTATGTAGCCCTTTTGCTCTTGGACTTCTTCCTTCCACCATGACTCTTAATATGGTCTCGTCCGGTAGTATTATTTGCTCTGGTATTTCTTCCAAGTCCTTCTGAGTGGCTTGGATTATTAGTTCCAGACCTTGACCCCAACATTTCTGCTGGTGTAGCCTGGTAGCCTGAAGAAATTAGCTCTATCCTCCAGGTTTAGCAGTACAGCTATCACAAGCCACACTACGTCGATTCCGGTAGGACCTCTCCTATTATTTTTGAAGTACATCGACTCATGTACGTGGGCAGCAGCACCAGCTCATTTGTCTTCAAAGGCACTGTGGAATGTTCCTTTGCTTCTTCTTCAGAAGCGAACCTTACTTTCACAGTACCATATTTTCCCCCTTGCTACGTAAGTTGTTTTACCCCATATGAGCTGTAGACCTTTTTCGTTAGTTTCTTTTGGCATGCGTTCTATTTTTATTTTTTTTTTGAGTGATAGAGTTTTAAAAATTATAGTTTTCTATATTGTCTGTTGCATTATCTCGTTGGGAGGCGTTAGGTTTATGTTCGTGCCATCATTCTGTAACAGGCATTTGAATTTTTTAAAGTTTTCCAAGTCCAGGTTCATAGTCTGTTGGTTGATTTCGGCTGCAGACGCAAAGCCGCATCATTCATTTCTTGTAGTTTTCGGTTGTAAATCATTGTTTTGGCTGGTGGTAAACTCCGAACTAGTCTGTTTTGTATCAACTGGGTTTTTCTCCTCCCTCTCTCTCTCTCTCTCTCTTTCTCTCTCACTCTCTCTTTCTCTTTCTCTCTATCTCTATCGCTCTCTCTCTCTCTCTCTCTCTCTCTCTCTCTCTCTCTCTCCATGAGTGAGGGGCAGGAAAGCTTCATCGTACACTTCTCGTAAGTGGGTGTTGTTTCCTATTAGTTTGAATTCCATACTAACGTCGGCGGGTTGAAGCTCATTGAAGCAAGGTTAGTCAGTCCATCAGATCTATTGTTAGTAGGTCGCCCCAAATGGGGCAAACCTACAAGTCTCCGCGAAACGTCAACCGCTAAGCGTGGTTGAATTAAAGGTACAGCAAAAAACACAAGAATTACATACGGTTCAACACAGTGACACAGCGAGCAAAAGAGCACACGACCGTGCAATTGAAAATGTCGAACCCGAATACGTCGTTTGACGACGGGAGAGTCTATCGTACATTCATACGTATTAGTCTTGTCACTTGTATATAATGCTTCAGTAGGAAGGTCTGGTATTGTCTCTGGTTGGGTTTTTAACACAAACGCCTCTCCAATCTGTATTGTCTTTATTGTACAAAAAAATAGATTTTAAACCCTCTAGAGGGAAACCTTCTATGATAATTGCAAAGATCATCACAGTTATTAGAAGATATGTGCTTGTGGTCCTACAGCATGTGTATTTACTATTAACACTGTCTAGGAAACCGGTGATGTGACTCAAGTTATTATTATATCGTATTACTGTTGTTATTGTTGTTGTTGTTGTTGTGGTGGTGGTTGTCGTCGTGAAAGCGGTGTAGTGGTTGTCGTTTATCTCCTGTTTAGCTGGCATCGAGTAGACAATTCTATAATGCAAGGCTTTCCAACCTTGACCATTATATTTTTTTAGGACGTGTGGCTGTGTGGTAAGTAGCTTGCTTACGAACCGCAAGGTTCCGGATTCAGTCCCACTGCATGGCACCTTGGGCAAGTGTCTTCTACTATAGCCTCGGGCCGACCAAAGCCTTGTGAGTGGATTTGGTAGACGGAAACTGAAAGATGCCAGTCGTATATATGTATATATATGTATGTGTGCGTATATGTTTGTGTCTTTGTCCCCGTAACATCGTTTGACAACCGTTGCTGGTGTGTTTACGTCCCCGTAAATTAGCGGTTCGGCAAAATAGACCGATAGAATGAGTACTAGGCTTGCAAAGAATAAGTCCTGCGGTCGATTTGCTCAACTAAAGGCGGTGCTCCAGCATGGCCGCAGTCAAATGACTGAAACAAGTAAAAGAGTAAAGAGTAAAAGAGTATATCTACACGTGTACTCCCACCTGACTTAATGATGCCTCATAACTTTCAGAAAAATGGTGAATTTTCTAAAGAAATTTCCAACAAATACCTTTTAGATGCTGTAGATTAGGATTATAATGGAATTTAATAAGGAGAAAAAAATGTGTGTGCGTACACATACATTCTGACACACGTCACGAAATTGCTTCAACTTTTGGTGGTCCAAATCGGATATGCAATCTATGTGGGTGTCTTTCAAAACATTGTCTGGTTTAAAAAGCCACATCAGATGCCATAATGGTTCTATTGTGTAGGTAGAGGAGGTGGTCAGACTCTGCATATATAGGCGCAAGCGTGGCTGTGTGGTAAGAAGCTTGCTTTCTAACCACATGGTTCTGTGTTCAGTCCCATTGCGTGGTACCTTGGGCAAGTGTCTTCTACTATAGTCTCGGGTCGATCAAAGTCTTATGAGCGGATTTGGTAGACGGAAACTGAAGGAAGCTCGTTGTGTGTGTGTACATATATATATATGTGTGTGTGTGCGTGTGAGTTTATATATTTATGTGTGTGTGTCTTTGTATCTATGTTTCTCCCTCCACCATCACTTGACAATCGATGCTGTTGTGTTTATGTCCCCACAACCTAGTGGTTCGGTAAAAGAGACCGAGAGAATAAGTACTAGGCTTACAAAGAATAAGTCCTGGGGTCGATTTTACTCTTCTACACGTTTCAATCATTTGACTGCGGCCATGCTGGAGCAGCTATATATATATAGTTCAAATTTACAGATAACAAAAGACGAAGACAGTTGAGAGAACCACAAGCAGGGGTATTAATTTTGACACTCGGGAAGAATGGGGAAGTCTTTGACGTTTCGAGCCTACGCTCTTCCACAGAAAGGAATCAGAAGAAAAAAATAGAGGGAAAGAAAAACGGAGAGAGAAAAAATATGAAAGGATTATATGTGTGTGTGCGTGTGTGTTGTCATTATGTATGTATACACGGCCACCAATGTTTTGTTAGATTAAATTCCGACATTAGCGTAATCTATAACATCTGAAAGTTATTTGTAGAAAACTTCATTAAAAATTATCCATTTTTCTGTAAGTTATGAGGAAACAAAGTCGTCTCTTGTGAAATGTCCGAAACCCTCTTTTTTTACCCCGCCACCGAAGATTTTTTTCCTGCTAAATTCCGATATAAACGGAATCTACGTCAACTAAAGCATATATGTAGAAAATCTTATTAAAACAATATTTATTTTTCTGAAAGTTATGACTAAACGGACTCGGTGTGGGTGGCCACACTTGTGTAGATAGGCCTTTTTCTACAAACACACATATCTTATTTCTTAGACGATAGGCTAAGATATGCGTGAGAATTGACTGCTATGTCTAGTACATCGATCATCCACATAGCAGCTCCCATGTCGGCATGTTGTTGCCGGACAGGAGTGAGAAGTAGAAATTACACCGAATGACCTCTCTGGATTAACAAGAAACAAATCTTAATTTCACTGGTTTGGTGATGGCGGAGTGGCTGCAGTGGAGTGGGGCGCGGAGGCTTTGATTATTAAATGGAACAGGTAGTCGCACGCACGCGCATGCGTGTGTATGGTTGTGTTATATTAATGCAAGTGTGTGTGTTAGTTCTTTGAAGTATGTATGCGTAAGTTGGTGCAGAGAAGGAATGAATGAATAAATAAATAAATAAATAAATAAATGGAATGATAAACCTTCTGAAGACAAATATAAAGAATTAGAATAAGGGATGCATTACAGGTTCCTGTGTATAAAATGTGTATGTATGAGCGTGACAATGAACATGTGGTGGTGGCGGCGGCTGTGGCGGCGGCGGTGGTGGTGGTTGTAGTTGTGGTTGTGGTTGTGG
>NC_068989.1:82534343-82536825 GCF_001194135.2 Octopus bimaculoides
GTGGTGGTGGTGGTGCTGTTGGTGGTGGTGGTGTTGTTGGTGGTGGTGTTGGTGGTGTTGGTGTTGGTGGTGGTGGTGTTGTTGGTGGTGGTGTTGGTGGTGGTGGTGTTGGTGGTGGTGGTGTTGTTGGTGGTGGTGCTGCTGCTGATAGTGGTTCTGGATTTCATCTCCCTCCTTGGCACGTTACGCAAACGTTGACCAATGTCTTTTGAGTGATCTCTATGTATGTGTGTATATATGCCTATGTCTATGTGTCTGCATGCGTGTAAGAGTATGTGTTGTCCTCTGATGTCGATAGGCAAAAGTTGTAAACATCGGCGAGGAAATCCGAAAATGGTCCCTTCGAGTGTGTGGTGATTGTTCCGCCCAGTTTAAATCAATTTTAATTGACGTCATCGTATATGCAGTGGGCCGGCAATTAGCTAGTTGGAAACTTGTATGCCACAAATTTTAATGTTTACAAACTTTGTTATTATAATATAATAAAACAAGATTTTGTCACAAAGAAGTCTGCTTCTCAACCACGTGGTTCTGTGTTCGTTAGCGCTGAACGGCATTTTGAGAGAATTGTGCTATAAAACAATTTACAATAAAAAGGTATAGCAATATCAAATACAATCTGTTATGGTGTGAAAAATGAAGGAAGAAAAGGTGACGTTTCGGATAGTTTGTTGCTTGTCAAGAGTTAGTGGAGAAGAGAAATAGTAGTTTCCTAGTGAGGTCAGAGTTACTTCTCTTCGGTATCAGGTCCCGAAGAGAAATAAAGGGTTCAAAATGCATCCAGCAATCCAATAATATACGCTAAGTTTTCTATAGCGCTAGTGTCTTAATAGCTTTTTGTCTTGGGCGAGAATTTTTTTCCATGTAAAACTGCAGAGAAAAGCATTTTTACGATTTCAAGTATCTTTCAGATATAATTGAATTAGTCATAAGTTTGTTTATATGCGTGTGTGTGTGCATACATACACACACATACACACGCACAGACACGTTTATATAATGGGATATTTACAACGAAATAGCAAAGATAGTATTAAAAATGTACAAAAACAAAACTGTAACAAAATACAAACTGGAATTTTTTATATCATTTCAGGATACACACACGCACTCATACATGCATACATACATACATACATACATACATACATACATACATACATACCTATATGTATATCGTTAAACATTATAAATATATATATATATATATCTTTATACACTTTATATATATATAACATAACACACACACATATATATATATCTATATATTTCCTAATTTTTGAATTAACCTGCATACATACATACGTACGCAGCTACCTACCTATCTACCTACGTACATACATATGTGCATATAAACATACATAAATACATGCATACGTAAATACATACTGATGTGTTATACCATCATATATATATATGCGTGTGTATATACACACACGCACATGCATATATATGTATGTGCATCTGTACGTATATATGTATATAACTTGGAATGCACCCCAACAAAACGTAAAGGTACAGTTTCTCACAGAGTCGAGAATGAAACCGATGGCGAATTCTTGTTGATTTTACCCAACAGGAAATGCAGAAAGCGCCCACCTCCACCACTTCACCACTGCGCATTAAATAAATTAAATGATACATTTTTAGAAGCATTTAGCCACGTCATAATCCTCATGAATTGTATAAAAAACATACGACTGAATATTCAACAAATATGTAAAATAGGCGCAAGTAAATAAACTAAGATCGATTTCTGCTAGATCTACAGATTTTAGGTGGTTTACTCCATGCAGACTGTGAACATTAAACAGTATGGATGGGTGATCATGCGCCACTCTTAATCACTGTATAAACACATTAAAATATTTATTACATTTGGGCCAGATAAATTTTCTTCGAGCAATTAAACGAAATGTATTAATTAAGCGACAAAAAACATTTATGTATGTGTTGAGTATAGACATCAAACTATTTAACCAACCTCTACGCACGCATTTATATGCGTGCATATGTATGTATATCTGTGAATGTGTCTGTATACACACACACACACACACACACATACACAAATATATATATATATATATATATATATATACACATACACATATACACATACACATATACAAGGCGGCGAGCTGGCAGAAACGTTAGCACGCCGGGCGAAATGCTTAGCGGTATTTCGTCTGCCGCTACGTTCTGAGTTCAAATTCCGCCGAGGTCGACTTTGCCTTTCATCCTTTCGGGGTCGATTAAATAAGTACCAGTTACGCACTGGGGTCGATATAATCGACTTAATCCGTTTGTCTGTCTTTGTTTGTCCCCTCTGTGTGTAGCCCCTTGTGGGTAGTAAAGAAATAACACATATACATATATATAAATACACATGTACACATGCATACATACACACATATGAATATATAAATATAAACATTTACTAACACACGTACATACATTTGTATGTACGTGTTGACTCTGA
>NC_068989.1:82536835-82538693 GCF_001194135.2 Octopus bimaculoides
ACACGTACATACATTTGTATGTACGTGTTGACTCTGATTTGCAGTGCTAGAAAGTTTCACAGACGCAAACAGCGGTAATTCGGTGGCGATAACATTGACTGATAAGGTAGCCGCAGCTACTAAATAAGAGACGAAGCTCATTTTTATTAGCCTGTTCAGTTCACGTGATGGAATCAGTTACTTCGGCTATTGTTAATTGTTGTAGTAACTTGCGGGTGATTGAAGTAATTCTAGTGCAAAATATAGTAGCAACAGCTCCTGCTTCCGTTAAAAATCCAGTGAAATTAGAAGTTTCAGGAAAATGCACAAAATAATATTAACAACTGATGGCTTAAAATTGGCTGAGAGAGAGCTCTGTTGGTGGCGGCAGTATGAAAGTTTAGTTTTCATGTTAAGGGTTATAGTGAGCTGTGGAAATGTTTGCAGTTTCTCAGTGAGACAGAAGCAACAGCTCTACGCTCAGGGTGAGTAAGAAGGAGTCTTGTCAAGAAAGTTATAGGTTACACTGGGCAGAGCATTTATCTTGCACGGAAGATTCCAGGTTAATTACAGGAAAGTGGAGCTTTTCCTCTTCTAGGACTTGAAGGAGTACATGTTCTTTCTAAGCATATTCTTGAATTTGTTACTTGCAAGTCGTATAATTCGTCAGGATACCATAAAGTGGAGTAAAAGTCACTCAGTAGAAAGGCAAAAATCTACTCAGTAGAAAAATAGATTGATTTCATATCGGCACATGAGCTAAGACTTGCGTGTGTGTTTTCTGTTACTGCGTGCTATATTGAAAACGATGTTGTCTCGGCAAGAATAACTAAATTTATCTTGCCTGTCTTACCTTAAAATAACTATCTTGCCTTTCATGTCTTAATATAACAGCGCAAAAATGTAAACTAACACAGACTAGCCGCCATTTACAAGAGCTGAGGAATAACAAAAGAACATTGGTCTAATTTTAATAACCATGACTGTGTTCGATTGGTAATTGAAATGGTATTAAAAGACCACTGAGTTCGTCATCTCTCAATGGTAAATGCCAGACTTTAATATCTATGACTGTTTACAGAAGTGTTCAAGTAAAAACTTTCATAATCTTGATAACCTTTCCATAATTGTTGGTTATAAGTCTTGGGTTTGGTTCAACGTACAGCAAAACATGCTGAAAACATGTGCATCTGTTTTGTAAAATTCCTTTATATTGAACGCAATTTAAAATATGCAGCCAATTTTTGTGAAATATTGCTGGGCAAGTCTTATGCCATGAGTATAGCTAAAAACCTTGATTTTAAATGGAAAATTTGAGGGTTGTCTTATAAAATAAATCACCTTAACCGCATTTAGCCTGTTAAACTGGAACAGCGATATCAGAGAATTTGAACAAACGCACTCATATAAAATGTCAAGAAACAGATGAAGCTAATAAAATACACCGTTGAAAAGAAGGAGAAAATTAGAAAAGAGTAGAACGAGATGCAAATATTAAATATTGAATTAAAATATCAGAAATGAGATAAGAGAAACCAGTTAAGTTATAACATACAGCTTCAGTACATTAGAAGGGAAGTAAATAGACGTGTTTGCATTAAGAAACCAGAAAACGATTAAGTACATTCTGAATTAACCGTTCTGAAGATGATGTAAAACGGATGTACCAACCGTGTGTACAGAAGGAGGTGGCGAGATGATAGAAATAAAGAATTATTACAAAATAACCACAGTTGGTCTAGAAGAAAAAATATTTAGAAGTAAACAATACAATAGTAGATTATTTCGGATATTAAGTATGAAAATACAAATTTGGCTGTCATATATGTGTTCGTATGTGTGTGTGTGTAAGTATATATGTGCGTATGTGTGTGTATGT
>NC_068989.1:82538738-82539351 GCF_001194135.2 Octopus bimaculoides
TATATACATATATATATATATATATACATATACACATATACACATATGTATATATGTGTGCACGTCTGTATGTATATGAGAGCAATATAATTCAAACTGGGCAGAAATAATCTTGAAGATGTTTTGATGACAAAAATAACACTCTACTCCTCCTCCTTCTCATCACCATCATCATCATCATTTGACTGCGGCCATACTAGAGCACAGCCATTAGTCGAAGAAATCGACCCCAGGACTTAATCTATCCGAGTACGCAACTGGTACTTAATTTATCGACCCCCGAAAGGATGAAAGGCAAAGTCGACCTTGGCGGAATTATCCTACATTTATAGATATTACCTCTAGTTTTTGCCTACATTAGCAGTAGTAGTGCTAGCACTACTACCACTACGACCACCACTACGGCTGACGTAGGCAAAACTTAGGGTAATATATCGACTACAACCACTATTATCGCTACCGCCATTACCACCATGAACATCATCACTATCACAGCATGACTATTGCCACCACCGTCTGCATTATGACAGCAACAACAACAGCATTATCATTCGTTGACACTAATAAAGCCATCTTAAGATCCGCACAATATATATATATATATATATATATA
>NC_068989.1:82541284-82543588 GCF_001194135.2 Octopus bimaculoides
ATATATATATATATATATATATACGGAACGAGATTGTTCCAGTTTCCGCATGTCAGATCCACTCATAAGGCTTTGATTGGCCCGAGGCTATAGAAGAAGACACTTGCCCAAGGTACCATGCAATGGGACTGAACCCAGAACTATGTGGTTGGCAAGCAAGCTTCTTACTACACAGCCACATATCGTATGTATGTATGCTTTCACTTCAGTTAAAGCCTTACATCTTGTTGTCTAAGTGAGATATCAGAGTTAACCTTGTCACGGTTGGTTTGCATCGACCATGGATACTAACATTTTCTCCAGAACAAATAACAACAACAACGACAATGACAACAACAACAACAACAACAACAACAACAACAACAACAGCATTAATAAAGAAATGAAATAATAAAGCAGCATAAATGAGAATAGTTTTAAAGGCCTCGGACATTAACGAGAAAAAAATGTGGTTACTGCAAGGACGAAGACTGGACCAGAGGGTCGATGAAGTACGTGCCAGTCAGCTATTGTGATCCACTACATCATAGAAATCTCTTCTCCAAACTTTCTAGAAATCAATATCACATCAATACAAGAAACTTTGTAGAACGACCATGATTGAACTTAGATAAAAGAAATCCATTAATGCTTGATGAATGATCAGAGTAACAGTTGTGACACGACCGCTTAGAAATGGAAGTCTATTCTTTCTCATAATATACGCTATACACTCTAAAAACTGAAGGATATTATAGCGAATGAGGTTTTAGATATACCTAAAGCCAGGGTGGTCACGGCTGAAATGTTTTGATCAGTGGTCTGTTAGATGAAGAATGACCGGACGATAAACAGTATCATCAGTAATCATTCTGGTCATTAACCAGTTTTCAGCTAAATTGTTTTCTGAGATATTCCATTACTACCAACACAGCATCGCTTGGTTAGCTAGCTTTAGTGGGATCAGAGCTTCACTGATTTCCTTAAGTCCTGTTGTCGATCAAAGCTCATGTTTGTTCTTAGTTACTATTAATGTATATTTAAGAGTCGCTCTGATACAAAGCTAAGCAAGCATAGTCCTGTGGAGAAGTTCAAGTCCTGCTGAGTACGATCAAACTGCGCAGCATCTTGGGTAATTCCTTTCTTCCATAACCGCCTCGGATTCACTAAATTTCTCCTGATTTGAATTCGGTGGAAGGAAACAGTGGGAAGCTTATCATACAGTGTTCACTCCACATGCACACACACACACACACATAAAGGATGAAGATCCGTCCCTAGTGATATAGAGTCATTTAGCCGATTTCTCAGATTCTGTGACGTATATACTTCCCCACTCGACAGGTCGCCGGCTCCTCGCAGGAAAACTCATTTTCCCCAGCAAAGTAAATTGAAGCAACAGGAAAAGAAGCGTTTTGCTCAAGAACACAACGCAACACCAAGTCCAAGAACCGAAATCATTATCTTACGATCATGATGGCAGTACCTTAATCACCAAACCACGCGTCTCCATAAACTCTAAGTTGAGAGATAATGTAAGAAAGTTTTCCACCTCACTCACTGCATACGTATGGCAGCTAAAGAACTCGAACAATCGATTTACATCTTATAGTTAATCTTACCAAGAGCCAAACCATACAACCATAAAAAAGCCATACCAATTGTATCCAGTAGAGAAATATGAAGTTTGTTTGCTAACGATGCTTTAATAAACAAAGATCCTTTTTGCAACTGCCAGACGTATACTCTTACACTTTTACTTTTTTCAGTAATTTGACTGCGGCCATGCTGGAGCACCGCCTTTATAGTCGAGCAAATCGACCCCAGAGCTTATTCTTTGTAAGTCTAGTACTTATTCTATCGGTCTTTTTTGCCGAACCGCTAAGTTACGGAGACGTAAACACACCAGCATCGGTTGTCAAGCGATGCTGGGGGGACAAACAGACACACAAACACATACACACACATACATACATATACATATATATACATATATGACGGGCTTCTTCCAGTTTCCGTCTACCAAATCCACTGACAAGGCTTTGGTCGGCCCGAGGCTATAGTAGAAGATACCTGCCCAAGGTGCCACGCAGTGGGACTGAACCCAGGACCATATGGTTAGTAAGCAACCCGGGACCATGTGGCTGGTAAGCAAGCTACTTACCACACAGCCACTCCTGTTTGATCCTTCAATAAACAAAAATCATTGCAACCACCACACGTACAAAAAGTAGGATCATTTTCATCTTACAAAGTTCAGAATCGAATTGGAACCTCGATGGTTAAAAAAATGCGCTGTTTTACTTGCATGATTATGTTTGCATC
>NC_068989.1:82544853-82550820 GCF_001194135.2 Octopus bimaculoides
TATAATAATTATATACATACAGACATACACATACACATGCACGCACACACGCATATATATATATATATATATATATATAGGTACATACACATATATATATATATAGGTACATACACATATATATAGATACACATTTATTTATGCACACACACACACGCATACACACATACACATACATATACTTGTGTGTGTGTGTATGTGTGTGATTCGTAATAATAACCACCATCATTTCAACTCTTAGTAAGCAATATGTGTGTGTGTGTGTGTGTATTAGTATGTCAGTGTGGGTATGTGTGTGTGTGTGTTAATGCTTCTGTATGTATGCAAATATTTATATTTATTGCTTACTGCCACCATAAGTCTATAATCCTTTCGTCATCATCATCATCATCATCATCATCGTCGTCGTCGTCGTCGACAACTTGTGGTGAGGATGGTGATCTGCGGTGTAACGTGTGTGTGTATGCATATATATATATATATATATATATATATATATATATATATATATACATATGTGTGTGCATGTGTGTGTACATATATGTATATATTTAGATAAACACATGTGTGTACATGTACGCACACACGCACATACACACATGCATTTGTATTTAGATACATGCATATGTATGTGCTTACGTGTGTGTGCATGCGTGCGTGTGCGTGCGTGTGTGTGTGTGTGTGAGTGTGAGCGTGTGTGTGTGTGTGAACGCTCTATCCGTTTTCACACGGCTATAAACTGTTCTTTTATAGTTTACCAAATATGTTATACATTTTATTTCATTACTACCCCATCCTGGGTAATCTTGGGTGTTGTCTGTATGAGGGGCTCAAATGCGTACCCATTAAAATATGTAGGGCGAGCATACATGCACCCACCCGTCTGCAAGTTGTTAGGGTATATTTGCTAGCAGACCACAGATGCATTTGCTTGTGAGCCTCTATTTAATGAGCAAAATATAAAAACATGCCATAGAAAGCTATGGGCCCGATCATCTATAGTTTGCTGAATAACTTTCTAGTCTAGTTAGTACCCTGTCATGATGGTTAAACGTACCGCCCGCTTCTCTTCCTAGGTGCATCATTTCTCTGTTGAGCTTCCTGTTAGTCATAAGTCCTTTTAATCTAATATTTCTCGCCCTTTTAAAGCCTAGCCAGGCTCATGGGCCCGGTTTCCCGGTTTAAATGGCGTATATGTTCCCCAGCTGGACGGGACGCCAGTACATCGCAGTGTTACTCATTTTTGCCAGCTGAGTGGACTGGAGCAACGTGAAATGAAGTGTTTTGCTCAAGAACACAACACGTCGCCCGGTCCAGGAATCGAAACCACAATCTTACGATCATAGTGCTGACACCCTAACCACTAAGCCACACGCCTCCACTTTAGTCTAATATAGTCATAAGCAAACAGCAGCCGGCGAGTTACCATGAAAAATATATGGTGATTCAATATAATGTACTTCATAGATTATTTATGTTTGGGCTTCAGCCCCATTGAAATAGTCCCCTTAGTGACTGACTCAGCGATCTCGACGACAATTCTACATCTCGAAATCACCGCCGAAATCACTTCCGAAAGGTCGTCCAAAAACGTCTGCGATTCCATTTGAATGTCACATAACGTCTTAGAACGGTGACTATTTGTCTTCAATTTAATTTTGGAAAACGTGTAGAAGTTGTAGGGAGATTAAGCGAATATGGGCGTGGGGAAAAGATGGAATGACCACGGAGACAAATTTCGCAGTGAAGTGATGCACGTTTGTTAAATTTTCCATGAGAATTTCTTGTCAAACTCCGTGACTGATTCTAGTCAGGTGAGAGAGAAAGAGGAAGAATTGTAATGTGTCGGTCCACTTATCTGTGTTCACGAATTGTTTTATTCTTTTACCAGTTTCAATCATTTGATTGCGGCTATGCTGGAGCACCGCCTTTAGTCGAGCAAATCAAATACAGGGCTTATTCTTTGTAAGCCTTATACTTATTCTATCGGTCTGTTTTGCCGAACTGCTAAGTTACGGAGACGTAAACACACCAGCATCGGTTGTCAAGGGATATTGGGGGAGGGGGGACAAACACGTACACACACATCCACATATCTCTCTCTCTTTCTATCTATTTCTCTCTCTCTAACACACACACAACTACGCGCGCGCATGCGTGTAACATTTAAAAAGAGTGTTTCTGAATGCATGAAATCAAGATATTCAGCTTAATGAAATAACGTACTCTGCATCGTACATTGAGTGTTCTCATCCTTTTTCATTGGTAAAATGCAACAGTTAAAGATACATGCAAACACACGTCTCCCCTCACATATGTATAGAGATAGATAAACAGATAGATAGTCTCATATATATATATATATATATATATAATATATGATATGTAATATATAATTCATGTATATATATATATAATGAATCTATCTATCTGTCCATCTCTGTATATATATATATATATATATATATATGCATGTATGTATGTATGTATGTATGTATGTATGTATATATATATATATATATATATATATGTATCGATACACACATACATATAAACACACACACACGTGTATGTATGCACATACGTGCGCACACATATTGAGATAAATAGACAGATAGATAGATAGATAGATAGATAGATAGATAGATAGATAGATAGATAATGAGAGAGAGAGAGAGAGTGAGAGAGAGAGTGAGAGAGAGAGAGAGAGAGAGAGAGAGAGGGGGAGAGAGAGAGAGCCACTGCATCGACTGAAGTTGATAGATGTGTCTTGGTTTCTGGTTTGCCTGAAATCAAGTGGTATTGTGTTTCCTCAAAGAGGCTGAACTTCGTTTTACTGGTCAATGGCGGTTCTGTGTCTATTTTTAGACCAGCAGCAGCACCATTAACCAGAGAAGCACAGACTGAGCCATGGACACTATAATTACCCATTGATAGTTCTTGTCGTTGATTACTAAATACATGAATGGTTGAAAATGATAGTTTGAAGCACTAAATAGAGCAAAGTCTTTCCTTCTCCAGTTCAGTTTGATCAAACTGACAGAGCAACCAAATACTTTCTTGTCGATAGATTGTGTAGAACTGTGAACTTGGAGGCAGTACGTTCGTGTTATACCAACGGCGCTCATCATTAAATATATAGTCTAATGGCTCTCAAACCGATGTTTATATCACCTTTGCATAAGGAAGGCTTTTTAAGATTTTGTTGCTAAAACTGCTGGCATTGTGCAAAGGTTTGAAACCAATATCATTAACAACATATAAAGACATTATTACAAACAACACTCTTTTACTTGTTTCAGTCATTTGACTGTGGCCATGCTGGAGCACCGCCTTTAGTCTAAGAAATCGACCCCAGGACTTATTCTTTGTAAGCCTAGTACTTATTCTATCAGTCTCTTTTTGCCGAACCGCTAAGTTTCGGGGACGTAAACACACCAGTATCGGTTGTCAAGCGATGGTGGGGGGACAAACACAGACACACACACACACACACACGTATATATACATATATACGACGGGCTTCTTTCAGTTTCCGTCTACCAAATCCACTCACAAGGCTTTGGTCGGCCCGAGGCTATAGTAGGAGACACTTGCCCAAGGTGCCACGCAGTGGAACTGAACCCGGAACCATGTGGTTGGTAAGCAAGCTACTTGCGACACAGCCACTCCTATGCCTACTTTTATTGTATGTTCCTACGTGGCAACTTCGGAAGATTGCTTGGCTGAGTGATTTGGATAGACATCGTGAGAAATGGTGTTATGTGGAGGCATGTGGCTTAATGGTTAGGGTCTGGGACTCATGATCATAAGATTGGCGGTTCGATTCCTGGACCGGGCGACGCTTTGTTTTCCTATGTGGCAACTTCAGAGGAGTTTGTGGCCGAGTGATTTGGATAGACATCAAGAGGTAAGTGTTAAACTGTTTATGTGGAGGCATATGGCTTAGTGGTTAGGGTCTCGGACTTATGACCGTAAGGTTGTGATTTCGATTCCTGGACCGGGTGACGCGTTGTGTTCTTGAGCAAAATACTTCGTTTCGCATTGTTCCAAGTCACTCAGCTGGCAAAAATTAGTAATCCTACGACAGACCGGCGTCCCATCCAAGGGGCTAATATATACGTCACTGAAACCGGGAAACCGGCCCTATGGGTCTATATGACTTGGAAAGGATCTTCAATATTTTGTCATCCTAAACTGGTTATACTTCTAACTTACACAAAATGTCTTAACAATCATTTTATACGATACCCAATAACGTGAATGTCTGTCTTGTATTACATGAAGATATTTCGATTCTGCCCCTGCCACTTCCCCTCCCCAAGCGTTCAGTCAAACTGTAACATCTCTTATCTTTCACTCGGCCCAGGACGCTGGGTGTGTCTTGGCAAGTGATTGTAACAAACATGCTGATTAAAAGTAAATAACAATAATAGTAACACTAATAATATCTAATAATAATAAATATGATAGGATTTTTAAACATCGAATAGCTATGAAGGTCCATTCGAGCAAAATAAGAATCTAAGGGGCTCCTTAGGTAAGAAATAGTTGAGGACCGCTGATATAGTCCATACATTTAACGCTAGTTCTCTTGTCCGTCTGACTAAAAACTAGTTTTGTTGGTGGTGTTTAGTCATGTTTGTTCTGATCTGGCATACCTATCATCTGAAATCTTCCAGCCATGACCACCATGTCTAAATAATCTACTGTGTATATCTTTCCTATTTGTTTTTCTTGGGTGGTATAGAGCAATTTGCTGTGAATTTCACTGATATTTCTAGCAGAGCGTCTGACTATGTGAGGTCTCTATCTTGTGATTGTGTAGGTTGGTATCAGATGTAGGTGTGAAAACTTGCGATGTGGTGAACGACAGACGCCCAAAAGGCCAATTTCATCATGCTGTATAATGGTACTACAGGAAAGAAACCACTTTTAGCTCTTAGGTGATGTGGTTTGCGATAAACAAAGGCGTTGACAATGATTTCATTCTAACCAAAAAGAGTCCAGTGTCGTTAATTAAAACAAACGGTTGTGAATCAGTTTTCTCACTTGTATTAACAAACTTGGTACAAGTGACAAAACTAATTCGTGGCTTTCATCGATTAAGACAACTCTATCAGTAAGAGAAGTTTGTAGTGATGGATTGGTGCCCTATCCCAGGTCATTATGGATATTTACCTCTCATTTGCTTGAAAGTAGAAACAATCACCTGGCCTTTGGACACAGAGTGTCTGAAAGGGACCAGCTATGAGGTGGGAGTGGTGAAGTCCTCGATTCATCTGCTTTTATTGTATCATCAGCAGCAACGTTTGATCGATGAAAAGAAGGTTAGCACTCCATGGCTCAGTTCACCTTGATATCAATAGGTATCATGTGCAGTTCTGCGTTTAAATCTTCAGAGTGTAGTACCTAAGATCAGTTGCATGAGACTTGTATTATGGAAGGTATTTACCCTTCTGTGTATAAGCGTAATGCAACGACCCTATTTCATTTTTCGGATGCAACCTATTGTAGCTTTTTTATGTCAGTGTATAACAAATATACAAAACGACAGACATACCCATAGACAGAGACACACATAAATATATGGGTATGCTATGTATATACGTGTGTATGTGTGTGTCTGCATGTGCGTGTGTGTGTATGCGTGTGTGTGTATGCGTGTGTATATATATTTATTTATTTATTTATTTATTTATGTGTTTCAGCCAAGTGGCTGCGGTCATGCTGGTGCACCACCATCATAAGGTTTTTAAACTTTTAAATGTTCATATTCAAAAGAGACAGAGACTTCAAATTCGATATATCGATTTATTCACCACTCTATGTTAACATTTCTGTGCCAAACTTATCCAGTGACTGGTCCATTGGATTTAGACGTTTGGCACTTCTTCAGGAGTGGTTACCTTTCGAACAAAACACGAAAAAACACATACATAACTATTATTAGGTCTTTAGGATATC
>NC_068989.1:82554884-82556304 GCF_001194135.2 Octopus bimaculoides
TTATTATTACCTCCGCTTTAGCGAAGGCGGAACTATTGTTTTCTGTCGTGTTTGTTTGTTTGTCCGTGAACAAGATATCTCAAGAATCGCTGGATGGATTCGAATGAAACTTTCAGGGATGTTTGGCAAGGATTCTGGATTCTTTGTTATTACTTTACTTTACATGATTACGATCTTACGTTCACTTTCAAGTCTTTCTCAATTATCTCCCTTTAGGCTGTTTCCAAAGCATTAAGAGATCCTTAGTGCTAGTGAGGTCTTGTTGACTTGCTCTTTACTCTTTTGCTTGTTTCAGTCATTTGACTGTGGCCATGCTGGAGCACCGCCTTTAGTCGAGCAAATCGACCCCAGGACTTATTCTTTGTTAGCCTAGTGCTTATGCTATCGGTATCATTTGCCGAACCGCTAAGTCACGGGGACGTAAACACACCACCATTGGTTGTCAAGTGATGTTGGGGGACAAACACAGGCACACAAACATATACACACACACACAAACACATACGTATATATATATATATATATATATATATATACGACGGGTTTCATTCAGTTTCCGTCTACCAAATCCACTCACAAGGCTTTGGTCGGCCCGAGGCTATAGTAGAAGACACTTGCCCAATGTGCCACGCAGTGGGACAGAACCCGGAACCATGTGGTTGGTAAGCAAGCTACTTACCACACAGCCACTTCTGCTAGAAAATACTGACTGTGAGGATCCTAAGAGCCACATAAGTTTAGAGCGTTGTGACACAATGCTGTTGTTAATAGGAGCAGTGGTTGGGTATTTTCCCTTTATGCATGCTTGTATGCATGCATACACACATGCGCCGGCACGCAATGAGAAACAAAGCATATAAGTACTTCACAGCGTGCATCTTAATTAGACTTACAGAGTCAAATTATTTTTCACTAAAGTGCTCAACGAATTATTGGGGCTACGTCATGCAGTCTATTGAGGAATTGGTCTCAAAGGAAAACATACATGAATACATACATAACCGAAAGGAGTCAAATTCTAATACAAGGTGTAACGAAAATACGCCTGATATACAGGGCCGGATTAAGACCCATTGAGGCCCTAACTACTTAAAAGATTTTGGTTCCCCCATATACATGTAATTCAGAATATAAACAATAATAAACAATAAAATAAATTTTTATTTTTCAAAATGAAACAAAACTAACAATAAGATGGAAAATAATGTTTATTTTGGTATTCTTTCACAGTTTGCACCTATTTTTTTTTTTTAATTACAATGTTGTTGATCAAGTTTTCAAAATTAATCTTAGTAACACATCCGATAATTAATTTTCGATCATATAAACTACTTTGAATATTATTTTATCAAGTTTAAAGTGATTTCTTTTTGTGCCGCAAACCATTTACCGTTTCTGTGTGTTGCCCCGTTCCCCTGTT
>NC_068989.1:82556680-82557602 GCF_001194135.2 Octopus bimaculoides
CCTTGTGGGACCCAGAATTCCATGCGAAACGCATAAGGATTCGAAAAGATAGTGACTATGTTTGATTGTTATACTAAATACTATGACGACTCGTATGCTACAAAATACGATCAAGCAAAGCTTGGGAGCTGAGATCTCGCACGCTCCCGCACACACACACAAACGGTGTAAAGGAAAAGCAACATTATCCAACATGCCTTTGTTTTCAAAGATATTATTTGCTGAAAATTTTGCTGTTATGTCTGGCAGATGTGGCAACTGTATAGAGGTTCCCTGGTTAGTTGATTTGTAAATGTTTGGAGTGTGTTGTAAGCTGAGTGTAATCTCTCCATCAATTACCAAGGAGCCCTGATGTCGCCACATTCAGTCGGAACAAACAAAGACAAACAGAAATCTGACGTTCTATGTTCTAATCAAACTTGGCAACTATCGTCAAGGGAACTATGTTGTATGTGAGTGTCTGTGTGTGTGTGTGTATGTATTTATCTGATGGATATGTGTATATTACGTACCTAAGTACAAACACATATGTATATAATCGCTCAAACAAATATGAACACAAAACTCACACACACACATTCACACACGCACACGTACACGCGCGCGCTCACAAACACACGCGCGCGCACACACACATGCATGCTACACTTTGATCTTAACCATGTTTATACGTAATATAAATATATGTATATATATATATTCTACATCCGACTACATGCATACACCCAAACACATACCAAACACACATACATATTTATATGCGTATGCACACTCACAAGCGTGCACGCACGCACGCATTTACACACACACACACACACGCACACACACACACACACACACACACACATATATATATATATATATATATGAAAATATATATATATATATGTATATATTTATATGCGTGTATATATATATACAT
>NC_068989.1:82558736-82560545 GCF_001194135.2 Octopus bimaculoides
GTGTATGGGGGTGGTAAGGGATGTCTACATGAATAATGTCAACAGATATTTAACAGAGACGGAAGTCTGTAAATATGAGAGGGGTGGATTTTATAACCGATCGTATTGATCTTTATAGCTGATTGGTATCTATTTTCTCGGATCCCGGAAGCATAAATAATTAGATTGACCAAGGAGTTATTTGAACCTGTCACGGCACCTCATCAGCCGTTCTTCCGTTTCTCTCTCTCTCTCTGTCTGTCTGTCTGTCTGTCTCTCTCTCTCTCTCTCTCACTCTCTCTTTCCCTCTCTCCCCGTCGGGCTTCAGAAAATAAAAGGCAACTACCTGGTTGCTCACTTTGCTCGAAAAAGGAGCCAAATACCTCTTATAACAAATCCTACTGTCTTAAAAAGGAAAGAGCACATTTGATTATGTAACCTAGATACACTATGTCTGGAACGCCTGTGATCATGTGTATGTACTCTTTTATTCTTTTGCTTACTTCAGGCATTAGACTACGGTCATGCTGGAACACCGCCTTGAAAGGTTTTAGTCGAACGAATCGACCCCAGGACTTATTTCTGAAGCCTGGTACCTATTCTATCGGTCGCTTGGGCTGAACCGCTAAGTTATGGGGACGTAAACACACCAGCATCGGTTGTCAAGCGGTGATGAGAAGACAAATATAGACACAGAGGCACACACACACACACAAACACACATATAAACACAAACGTATATATACGACGGGCTTCTTTCAGTTTCCGTCTACCAAATCCATTCGCAAGGCTTTGGTCGCCTCGAGGCTATAATAGAATGCACTTGCCCAAAATGACAGGCAGTGGAACTGAACCTGGAACCATGTGGTTGGGAAGCAAACTCCTTACCAGACAGCCACGACTGAGCCTATGTATGGCACCTCAACTTCTTGCATTCCCCAAAGACTAGAAGCTGCGTTAAACTGAATCTGTCGTCTACTGTGCTGTAGTTCTGATAACCTATTTGTTTCTCCAGCGGGTGGTCGGCGAGTTGTTGCCTTCACCTGATGAGTACGATCTTTCAAAAGAACCTGTAAAGATGACACAAGAAAGACATTGGGTGATAGTTTTTTTTTATAAAACCTGATAGCATTCGACTACTTACACAGCGAGACTATTTTTGTCTCTTTTCAATATCTACTGTAACACAAAAAAAGATAATTTTCAACAGTTGCTCTCTTCCACCCTTTAATATTTCCATTGTTACGCCATCTTTAGCTAGAGTTTTATCTCTCTTCATCAGTTTTAAATCATTTTCAGTTTCACAGACCAACATGGTTGGCACTTCTACAAAAACTAATGTTTTTAAAAGAAATTATCTAAAAATCTCCTTCACCTTTCTTCTGTCTATCATTGTGAGACCATCTTTGTTTTTGAGCGCTTACAATTTATATTCTGCCATCTTTTTTCTTGTTTTTCTTTAAGCTTTTCTTTTCTTGTGCATCTCACATAAGTTCATTCCGTCCAGAGTTCAGTCTCGCGCAGACTAAGACCAGGGTGGAAACTGTTTGCTTCGGCCAACGATGTGCTCAAACTGGACAAGACTCTGGACAAGACTCTGGACAAGACTCTGGACAAGACTCTGCGTGTGCACAGCCTTACCAGCGGGGTATACGGACATCGGACACTCTGGTCGATCATAAGATAAAATAACTATTTGCTACACTTGAAGTATTGAGTTCTTTTTCTCTCAGTATAGGGATGTGTGTGTGTGTGAGCACGCGTGCACGCGAATGAGTATATATGTATGTGGACATTCGTTCGCAGTGCCTTATTTCCGAATTCCTCTTG
>NC_068989.1:82564101-82565174 GCF_001194135.2 Octopus bimaculoides
TGTGTGTGTGTGTGTGTGTGTGTGTGTGTGTGTGTGTGTGTGTGTCTGTGTGTGTGTCTGTGTCTGTGTGTCTGTAGCTACCTGCGTGCCGTAATTTCACACTAGTATCCAGGAATTTTAACAATACAATATTTCACCCAATCCTGTTGCTGTTGAAGTAAAATACAAGATGGCGATGTGTCATGTGATGTATGATTTTACCGGCACTTTGTTGCTTTGAACAAGATAAAAAAAATTACTGTTTGTGTGCAAGGCGCTTGTAGCTGAGTGTTTCTGTTAAATATTAGCGTGGTTTATTATCTGACATTTCTGAGATAACTATAAATGGCTACGCTTTGAAATTTTACTGTTTGGAATGGGTCGGTCTAAGATAAACCATGTCGTATTGTTGAACTCATCCTATCTTTCTTTTTCCAAATGTATTTGGAGAAAGATGTAGTGTTTTCTTTGCGATGGTGTTCGAATGACTTCATAGAGTAACTGCTAAATATTGGAGTGAAGAATAAGACAAAAACCTACATGCAATAATGCAGGAGTCTAATGAATATTGGTTTGATATACTGGAGTATAAGTGTCTGTGTGTACGTATGTATAATATAGCAACACTAGTGTGACTATAACCACAGGTTAAGAGATCTTTGACAAGTGAACGAAAAAGTTAAAAGACTGGAATCTGTGAGAGTCAGAGGACAACAATAATCTGGAAAGGAACATCAACTAGATAAAGGGATAAACTGCATATATTTTATGCAAACAGGAAATAACAAATTTACGAACGAATATTCAATGGTTAATTCGACTGAATAATGTATTGTGGCGAAAAATTTATAGCAAATTAATTGAGAATACAACTAAAACTGCAGAAAATTACAACCTGTAGGAGTATTTATTGGCAATATGACCGTTCCAATTTACGACGATAATAGCATAAATATGAAATAAATGAGATTATGTCAATGGTTTCGTTCTATAACTATATTCGTTATTATGGTTGATATACTTCGTAAAATGTATAAATATATTTGTATAGGAAAATTTACATGTAATACACCTCATATATATATATATATATA
>NC_068989.1:82566750-82567045 GCF_001194135.2 Octopus bimaculoides
CATGTGTGTGTGTGTGTTATGTAAGTCTTTGTATGTATATGTGGATATATATGTGTCAGTGTATGAGTATGAATGCCGTTTGAATGTTTGTATATTATTGTATGTATATGCACGCTCGCGTATGTCTGTGTGTATTTATATCTGTAAATGTGTCGCATACGTCTCTGTGTGTATATTCATGCATGTTACGTGTGTATATGTACGTGTATATGCTTCTTTTATGTATGTATGTATGTATGCGCGCGTGTGTGTGTGTGTGTGTGTGTGTGTGTGTGTGTGTGTGTGTGTGTGTGTA
>NC_068989.1:82567956-82569134 GCF_001194135.2 Octopus bimaculoides
ACCGAGAGAATGTGTGATAGAGCATAGTTGTATATCATGTCAGCATCCGTGATTTGTTTAAGAATTGGACGTACACCACTTTAACATGCCTAACATCGTTCTTCTGTAGACTTTTGAATGGTCTATAACATCCCCCCCACACATATATCGGTCAATTGTCTATAAGTCAGAAAAAAAAAAGCACTTCACATCTCACAGCGTCTGAGAATTAAGGCCGCTGGATACGCCGACAATTGTTAAGCTCTGGATGGATGCAGTATGCAGTGGAAGGCCTTACGTGTTTCTACAAGACTCAACACCTTCTCACGAAACCCATGTAACCCAAGAATGGATGTCAGACAGTCTTTATGATCACATAACACAAAAAACCCGTGTCTTTCAAGCTCTCCAGATTTATATCTCATGGAATACTATGGTTGGAGTGTTATTGAAAGAAAGACTAGTCGACATCCTAAAATTACAATACAACAGCTTCAGTGAAGGCCGCCATTGCCCAGTTGATGTCTTCAAATATACCTAGTTTCCTCTGTACGTGTATGCATATAATTTGAACGTTGATTTTCTTCATACATATTACTTCCAATAGATATATCTTTTTCCAAGCCTTTAAGCTTTTATTTTAATTCACATATCGTTCTATATTTCTCATTAGTTTTCTGCTTATTTCTTTCCTTTACCCCTCCTCTTTCTATTGGCTACCTTTGACGTTATATCCTCAAACGATTTTTTGAAACAAGCTTAATAGCGTTCCGTTCATCATTATACAAATCCATCACATTCTGTTAAAATGTCTTATTGGTGAGTTTGGGTTATTTCTTTCTTTCCCTGATGAGAAAATTACATTATTTTACACCATCTTATTCCTTTGGAATAATACCAATGTTGTCTTCGAAACATGTATCGGAAGTAAAATAATTTGAATAACACCTGCGTTTAACTCCATTTATTTATTCATATATATATTATACAAAATATTTCACATCAACCCGGAATTTCTACCTCTACAAACAGGGTGTTACGTCCTTATTACTTGTGTGATTTTTGACTGCCCTGGTAACTGTTTAACTATTTTTTCCGTGTTAATTATAAACAAGGGAAAAATACACACAACCATTTATATATTTGTATATATACATATATATGTATATATATATATATATATATATATATATATATAT
>NC_068989.1:82571658-82572820 GCF_001194135.2 Octopus bimaculoides
AGAGAGAGAGAGAGAGAGAGAGAGAGAGAGAGAGAGAGAGAGAGAGAGAGAAAGAGAGAGAGAGGGAAAGATGGAGTATTGTGTGTATCGATAAAGACACACTCAATGCGCATGTGCGTCTGTTTATATACGTGCATTAATAGACATAGAAATACATGGACACTCATACACACACACATACACGCACACACGCACACACACACATCACGTATACAAACACAAATACATAGTGATAATGACACACACACACACACACACACACGCACACACACATATATATACGTGTGTGTATACATACGCATTTTCATCACGCACACATACGCTTACGCACAAGCACATACACATAATGCTGTGATAACTTATACACACACATATACACCCATACACACATACATACACATGCTCGCACACGCACGCACGCGTACACACTCACATATACACACACACGTACGCACAAACACACACACACACACGTATATATACACACATATGCACACACGTATATACACACATAACTGTAAATGCAAGTCTATAGAAAGCGATATTTTGTTATTGTAACCAAACACACTGTCGCTATGGGAAGACCAGAGGAAACACTTTAAAAAAAATAAGCTCCTAGCGATTAAATAAACACAGGAACGGGAGCTGATTCATTTAGAGGAGACCCTATTACTAAAACACCATTTCACACCTTGTGAAAGTAGCAGCTATACTCCTAAATCGCTGAAGGCTGCGTCAAACATACGGTCGTAAGTAGCAATGCCGCGATTTAAGCTCAGTGGAGCCATCTAGCGGCAAGATGTTTCGCTGAATGCCGACGGCCAGGAAATACTTAGCAACTCAACTTTAATTTCTTTTGACAGTTCTTGCTGTCGGTTCCTTTCATCTTGGAATTAGGAATTGTTGGGCTTTGGTGCTGTCTGCTGCTTGCTTATTCACGTACGTACACATACACACACGCATTCATACAACATACGTACGTACGTACGTGCATACATACATACATACATACATACATACATACATACATACATACATGCATACATACCCATACACATTCACACATCATACGTATATGCATACATATATACATTCATGCATACATAAATATGTATACATATATATGTACGTATAAACACACACGCTCATATATATATATATA
>NC_068989.1:82573089-82574016 GCF_001194135.2 Octopus bimaculoides
TATATATATATATATATATATATATACATATAAGCATATATTATATGTATCTCAATATATATATATATATGTATATAGACACCTACATGCATACACACACACACACACACACACACACACACATATCTACATAAACGCATAGATAAGCATGCATATATTCAACCATTACATTCTCTGAAATTATATATACACATATGTGTGTATATATGTGTATGTGTGTGTGTGTGTGTGTGTGTGTGTGTTCTTACATCTTTTCATGTGTGTGTATGTGTATTTGTGCATACATATGTTTGTTTCTTTCTGTATGTATGTTTGTTTGCGTGTTTGTGCGCGTGAGTTTGCATGAATCTCGAGGAGGTGACGGGAGGTGACATTTCGACTCTCAAAGCACGAAATCTTTCGATAGCCTTTTCAAAAACTTGAATTTCATTCTGGTAATTACAAAGAATTTATGTAAAAACAACTTGAAATTCTGGGTGTAACCATCACAGATAGCAAACTGACATTGCCAGAATATATTTCCACTATCGCAGGCCTCAGAATGCTGTGCAAAATGGCAAATAAGCATGATACTGAAAAGAGAGCGATTACCTAGAGAGTACAAGATCAAAGTATTCGCCATTTATGGTTATTATTCCTATATGAATACTTCACATGTAGAGGCGCAATGGCTCAGTGGTTAGAGCAGCGGACTCGCGGTCATAGGATCGCGGTTTCGATTCCTATACCGGGTGTTGTGAGTGTTTATTGAGCGAAAACACCTAAAGCTCCACGAGGCTCCGGCAGGGGATGGTGGCGATCCCTGCCGTACTCTTCCACCACAACTTTCTCTCACTCTTACGTCCTGTTTCTGTTGTGCCTGTAATTCAAAGGGTCAACCTTGTCACACTGTGTCATGCTGAATCGCCCCGAGAACTACGTTAAGGG
>NC_068989.1:82575453-82576241 GCF_001194135.2 Octopus bimaculoides
TATATATAAAGGGAGAGAGAGAGAGAGAGAGGTTATGAGAGGTAATGGTGTCAAGAAGACCCAATGGTGTCAGGTAATGTTGAGTAAGTGCTAAGTGCTATGGACAGACAATAGTTAAGCTCCAGGTTCGGTGATTATGCGAGTGAGGAATCCAACGTAGGTCATATATCAGCATGTTTATATATATTAAAAAATTTCAGAATGAGATAAAAATCCAAGGCTGTGAAAGATTTCAGAACATTTATAAATAGAAGGTCTTACAGCTGTTTCCAGGATATTTTATACATATCCCGGAAACAGCTGTAAGACCTATTTATAAATGTTCTGAATTTTTTCACAGCCTTGGATTTTTATCTCATTCTGAAAATGTATATATATATATATTAGCAAATAAGATGGATAGACAGAGAGATCGATAGATAGATATAGAAATAGATATATAGATACGTATATAAGTATTAGTTTATTGGAAGCCGAGCCTTCTCCCACAACATCACTGGATTTCACATATCCGATTGTCACAGCAGACGGAACGTTTCCACGACTTATATATATATATATAATAACGCACACACACACACACACACACACACACACATACATGCACACACATATATATAAATGTATTATTAATAAATAGATTATAATATTAGTGGCAATTCAAACCGTGAACCGAACAGGGAAGTTTTAAAATCGTGATAGTACTGGAAAAGTTCCAGCTTTGCTAGAGATAAGAGTCAAATAGATAAATAAATATACACATATATGTATACACACACACACACACA
>NC_068989.1:82576341-82580012 GCF_001194135.2 Octopus bimaculoides
GATGATGATAATAATGATAATAATAATAATACTAATAATAATAATAATAAATGGTAATGATGATGATGATGATGATGATAATAATAGATAAAAAACAGATAAATTAACAACACACACACACACACACACACACACACACACACACACACACACACACACACACACACACATACACACATGAAAATTCTAATATGATATCGTTCTATCGTTCTCTCTGTCTTTCGCAGCTATTGAATGCAAGTGTAGCACAAAAGAATGTCGCCAAGAACGAACAGAGAGCTGTACAGCAAAATATGCCTGTTACGTGGAAATACATGTCGACGATAACGGCTTACAGACAGGCTCCGTTCTAAGGGGTTGCATAGACACAAAAGCATCGCTACTCTGTGAGAACAGACGACCAGAAAATATTCGGATTAATAAACCTTGGCCCTATTTATATTGCTGTGAACAGGATTTCTGTAACCAGCAAGTCTTACCCACGCTGCCCAGCAACAATAAGAGTAAGTACATAGTTGATTTTATTTGTTTGTTATTATAGAGGAGAGGGTTGTACCAGAGAAACAGGGACCTACATGTTAAGAACTCACCATGACTTTCTTAAATATTTGTCGTTTTAGAAACAATTCACATAAATTACTACAAACTTTAATTGTAATATTTATTATGCTAGAAATAGCAATCAAATCGCACTCCCTTGTTTCTTAAATCGTACTCTCTATGTCGGTTCTAGTAACGTATCATTCTTTTTTCTAATGATGACAAGTTACCAGCTTCTCGCTCAACTCCTCTGGAGAAATGGATCTAGTGAGTGGTCTCCTTTGACACTTAACGCGGTGAAGCGTAGTCGAATTCCATACACACACGCACATACACACACATACACACATACACGCACACATACACATATGTAGAGAGAGAAAGAGAGGGAGAGTGAGGGAGAGAGTTAAATAAGATTCGGGTAAGAAACCTTGTAGAATGCTATGCAAAGCTCGTCCACAGTTAATGGCTACCTGATGTCATCATGCAGTGGAAATGCTCCTGCTACTGGATATACATCAGGAATTCCAGGGTATCCGTAGAGTTTACATAAACAAATAGATGATAGAAAATGGAATGAATAGCAGTCTTCATTTTTGAATCTCTACAATTGTTTCGACACATTTTTACACCTGTAGTACACAACATCTCACCAATGTACCATTGCTGTAAACATGTGTCGAAACAATTGTTGTGATTTAAAAATAAAGAACGTCGTTTATTCCATTTTCTATCTATCTATCTATCTATCTATCTATCTATCTATCTATCTATCTATCTATCTATCTATCTATCTATCTATCTATCTATCTGTCTGTCTGTCTGTCTGTCTGTCTGTCAGTTTGTCTGTCTGTCAGTTTGTCTGTCTGTCTGTCTGTCTATCTATTTCTACATGCGCGAGCGCGCGTACGTGTATAAAGTGAGATAAAGAAATAAGGAAAAGCGAGAAAGCGGATGAGTGTGCGTGTAAGTGTGTGTAAGTGTTGTGTGTGAGAGAGAGAGGGAGAGAGCGATAGAAGGAGAGAGAGAGAAAGAGAGAGAGAGAGGGGGAAAGAGAGAAAGAGAGAAAGAAAGAGAGAGAGAGAGAGAGAGAAAGAGAGAGAGAGCGAAATAGAGAGAGAGCACGTGATTGGTTCTTTTTCATCGATTTTCTGAAAGGACAAAAGGCAAAGCTAACGACAGTAGGACTTGAATACTTGAATCCAGCGAGCAGAAAGCCGGAAGAAAGAGCTCAATTCATTCTACTCGACGTAATTTACGACACTGCCAAAAATGGCCAAGTCACATTCTCTACCCCTCTAAATATAAAACGAAGATATATTACCTGATGACAAATGTTGCCTTTGTGGGGCTTTTACTGAGACAATAAACTACATTGTATCAACGATTTCTCACACTTATTTTAAAGCCACAATAATTATCAGATTTATTTTGACATACACTTAAACACCAAATTTTAGCTGCTGCATCGAAATTCTCTCTTAAACACATCTAAACTGGCGCCTGTTTTTTTAAAAATGTCATTGTGAGAATATTATCGAACTTTAACATAAAGATTCCGTATAATATGACGTGTAATATGGCTGACATTGTTTATGGCAAAAAGCACAAAAACGTCTTGATTATCGCATTAGCTGCTCCAAATGACTATATAGTTGTGTAAAGACGAACTGAAAAACGAAGAACTATCAACTTAACTGTTGAACTAAAAACATTATAGCAGTTAACGAATGTTTTTATAATCGGATTTGTTATTGGTACCACTGGAATGACACGGCAGCCATTTCTGTAAGGACATCGACATGTAAGGATAGTCATAGATGCCTTCCATAAAATAACAAGACAAGGGACTTTAATTAGATTTAAGACAGTAATCTCACCCGGTATTTGTTAATCTTGAACATTTATGCTACATTTTTATGTATGATTTTCAAGATGTCTTTATATGTATTTTACAGTTACGGTTTCAAGTCCAGCGAGTGGTAGACCCTCCACTGTCTACCCTATGTCCCACCTTCAAGCCGTTAGTCGTCCGAACACAAGGAGCGTGAACCCGATGTACATCGCTATACCTTTGGTCGGAGTGTGCATTTTGTTGGCCCTGATAGTGTTCGCCCTTTACTTGCTTCGACAACGGACAGAATATAACAGTTTCCAGTCTCCTGCCTCCGGAGTCAGCAACCCCAGCTCAACCAATGACCATTTTGATGTCAATGGCATTCACAGAGGCAAACATTCAGTTATGGATTTACCTTCGCGAAATTCCAAGTCACAACCTGCAGTTAATACGACGGAAAGCAGCACAGGCTGCGGTACTAGTGCCGCTGCGACGGCAGCTTCCGCCGTGGCAGCGGTGGCAGCAGAAGCTGCTACTTCCGGTTCGTCATTGTCGAAATCAGTTTGTAATAACAGAGACTTGATTAGCCATTGTTCAGAAAGCGACAGATCATCGTCTGGTAGTGAAACAAAACTGTTTCTCCAGGTTTAAGACGTTATCAACTGCCGCAGCAGGAGACTCACTTCAAAAAATGTAAATTTAAACAACAACAACAACAACAACAACAGCAGCAGCAGCAGCTATTACCACGATAACAGCTGTAACAACAACATTAACATATAATCTTAAGTGAAAAACAACAGCAATATTAAACAAAAATAATTGACAATATGAACAAAAACAAAAAGGAAACAACATAATGTAAAATTTAAAACAACATTTAATTAATTAGTGAAAAAAAAACAAAACAACCACAGCAACACAAACAACAACAATTTAAACAATGAATGGAGATAACAGAATAGCAACTAAAAACAAAAATAAAAGTAATGGAAACTATATCCACATTAACCACTACAATAGCTTCACCACCAACAACAACAACAAACGCAATAATAACAACCACAACAACCACAGCAACAATAACAACAGCAATAACAACCACAACACCAACAACATAAACAAAACAATGAACAACTATGATAAAATTTATAACAAAGGAGGAAAAAGAGGAAACTGAATGATTTCATTTCATCTCTCTCCCTCCCTCTCTCACACAGATTCTCTCTCTCTCTCTCTCTCTCTCTCTCTCTCTCTTCTTCTTCTTCTTCTTCTTTCACCCTCTCCCTCGCAT
>NC_068989.1:82580406-82598273 GCF_001194135.2 Octopus bimaculoides
TATATATATATATATATATATATATATATATGTATGTATGTATGTATGTATAGCTTCAATGTTGTGTCATATGTCAAAATACACACATACACACACACATACAAGCATGTCCACCTGTTTGTTTATCTAGCTCTTTATCTGTCAATCAATCAGTCAATCACTCAATCAGTCAAAGTATGTATGTGTATGTATGAATATATGCATGCATGCATGTATGTATGTATGTATGTATGTATGTATGTATGTATGTATCTATCTATCTATCTAGCTCGGTGCTGTTATGCAGCAGACGTGCTGAATAAACAATTTATACCGAAGGAGTGATTGCAGAACAAGAAAACAAACAAATTCTTGATGACTTAAGAGACCTTATTTAAGAATTTGCTTTGAATTTTATTGTCAGCAATTTCAAACCTATTCACTTATATTCGTTCTTATCAATAATTCGGAGGCGATACGTGAGAGACATCCCTTTCTGGTTTTCGGTGCGACTGAATATATATCTCTACGTTTCCAGCTCACTTCTGCGGTTTGGAGAAGGCGTCTGCCTTAAAGATTCTCAGATTCCCTGCGTTCTAATGCTTTGCCAAGAGAAAAAAAAATTTCTAGCATCTTTGTCATTGCTGAAATGCTGTATAAGGGTGTGGGTGGAATCTATTATTCTGGTGTTTAGTGTATCCTTTGGGTGATACACTATAAGTCACATGATACTGACCCAGTGTTTAATAAGCAAATCTGGCTTGAAAACATATTCTTTTACTGCTACCAGGTCTATTGCTCTGATTGGACAGCATCTACGGTGGTAGGCTTAATGAACGTCCGTACAAGAGTATACAATAGGCATTATCTCATTCTGTAGTCTCTTTTTGAAATTCTAAGGAGGAAGTTCAGTCGGCTTTAGATAGTTCCTTAATCGCTAGCAATACTAAGGAGGGCTCAAATAAACCCATTCCAAGCAAGTCCCTTGCATATCAGCGCCAGCGCCAGCACCCAGTGGTCGTTTGGCTGGTATTTCTTCCTAGAAGTAGGTTCGTCTTACAAACGACTACTTGTATTTTTCCAGCGGACATCAGTCCAAGTTTTTGCACTCAAATCTCGCTTCCTCGACTTGGCAGCAACAAAGTTCCTTACAGCGGCAGTTATTAATATACACTTTTATTTCTCCGGTTTTCACTGATTCATGTGTTTCTATGATAAAAGATGTTTTGTCCCACTTATCTGCATATGTATATATACAGGGTGTCCACAAGGTCTGGGTACATGGAGTAAATAAAATCATAACATAAACAATTAAATATAAGAAATAATAATTTCCTGAAGTATGTATTAATACTCATGTACCCAGACTTTGTGGACACCCTGTATATAAAGTTAAAAAATGAGGGTATTACTATTACATACATTCCTTCATTCCGATCGTTTCAACAATACATGGTTCAGATACATCACGAATATAAATAATGTACCAGAATATCAGAACCAATAATTGTTGAAGCGATTGTAATGAAGGAATTAATACCTCCGTTTATGGACTCGCTGCAATAACACTCTGCAACTAACAAATACTTCCTGTAATGTCAGTTTGTGTATAACAGTTTCCTTTAAGAAAAACTGTCCATTTCTATGCACTCTGTTGCTAGCCAAAATCCGCAGGAGCGTTGATTGAGGTGTCCGTTAGATTTTTAAATCCCAATAAATCTAACATATAAATTCACTTCAAGACTGTACTCCATCATGGCTGCATTCCAATGAATGAGACAAGTAAAAGATATATATATATATATAATACAAATAATATGTGAGTATATGCATATATACGTACATGTAGTACATACCTACATCTACATGTATATATAGTTGCATATCTGGGTACAGGACGTCACAAGAAAACGTGGGCAAAATAAGAAAAAGGACATAAACAGAGCACAGAAAACACACAGGCCACATAGAGAACATTTACTTCATCAGCTGCCACCATTCTAAAACTAAGCGTTTCGAAGAGTTACGGCAAGACGCATTGTTAGAATGGCTCTTCCCGCGGAAACAAATTAAACTTGTAACGCGGAGGAATATAGTGGCGAACAGAAAACACGACAAGAAAACGAAACAGTGAAAATAAACAAGAAGGGCTATATATATATATATATATATATTATTATAAAATCTGGTAATTAATCATATATTAATTAATATCGATTAATTATCAGGAGGCCAGCACATCTAAAGAATCAAAGAGATTCAGAAATAGTATCTGCATATTAGATAGATAGATAGATAGCAAACATACCAACAAATACAGTCATAACGACATACATGCATATACATACACAGGATGTATGTATGCGGGTAGGTAGGTATGTTTGTGTATGTATGTGTCTGAATGTAAGTATGGATGTTTATATAAACCATGGACATACAAAAATACATATATACAGTATATATATATGTGTGTGTCTGTATAACATTACGTAATGTATATGTGAAATTGTGTTAATAAAAAATAAAAGGATGTATATATTTATATACGCTTGTTAATATAATATAATATAATAGAAATCGGTGCAATTTTTTGAGTGTTTATATTGTTCATTAATGGATTAATTAGAGAAGAACGAGTAGCATCATTGAACCCTTCACAGATTCTTCGTAAATAATTGGAGGAAGGGACGAAGATACCCTCGGGACGGAGACCTAAATTAAATGCGTATAGCAGGGGTGGAGCTGGCCTAAGGACCGTGTGAGGGTGTTATACTGGTCAACAGATTAAGTCTATGCTTCGTGTATGTTAACTATGAAATACATGTGTGAGTGTGTATGAGTGATGTATATGTGTGCGGGTGTGTATATAATTATTTATCTCTCTCATTCTCTTTGCTCCTCTCTCTCTCTATATATATAGGTGTGCGTGTACATGTGTGTGCGCGCGCGCATGTGTGTGTGGATATGTATGTATGTATGATTGTATGTATGTAAGTATACATTCGCTCTTTTTTACCTACTACATGGCCACAAACATGAATCTATATCATTATATGTAAATGTACGTGTATATATATATATATATATATATATATATATATATATATATATATATATATATATATATATATATATACACATATACTTTTATCTATATATGTATATACATATATATATATCTGTGTGGGTGTGTACGCATGCATATATATATGTAAATGCACACATGCACACACACACAGAAAAAGTTGTGTGCGTGTGTGTGTCTATGTATGTATGTATGTATGCATGTATGTATGTATGTATGTATGTATCGCCATGATTGTTTCTGTTTCTCTGTATATATTTTATTTGTGTATAACAGTGTCATACTTTTTATTGACACTAGTTGCTATATTGCTAAGTTTTTGTTGAAAATAAACCGTTTACCGCCATTTTGATTTAAACGTTGTTTTATATTCTTTTCTCTCTAAATCTCTGTATTTCTTGCTCTCTGCCTCTCTCCATACCTCTTTTTAGCCTGATTCTAATATGTTTAGCCAAAATTTTGAACTCTACTGGATGCGGTGACAAATGCCAAGCCACAACAATCAACCATCTTATGTTCTAGGATCACCTCAAGTTTTATACCTCATGCGATAGTCAACTAGGAATAATTGTTTCCCATTTTTGGCACAAAGCCAATCGATTAGATCGACTCCAGTACGCAACTGGTACTTAATTTATCGACCCCGAAAGGATGAAAGGCAAAATCGACCTCGGCAGAACTTGAACTCAGAACGTAAAGACAGACGAAATACCGCTAAGCATTTCGCCCGGCGTGTTAACATCTTATTTCTTTACTGCCCATAAGGGGCTACACACAGAGGGGACAAACAAGGACAGACAAACGGATTAAGTCGATTGTATCGACCCCAGTGCGTAACTGGTACTTATTTAATCCACCCCGAAAGGATGAAAAGCAAAGTCGACCTCGGCGGAATTTGAACTCAGAACGTAACGGCAGACGAAATACCGCTAAGCATCTCGCCCGGCGTGATAACGTTTCTGCCAGCTCGCCGCCTTCATGCTAAATATAGAAACAGAAAACAAGAGAATTACACCAAGTATGGATGTACAACTACTTAAGAATTAAGAAGGAAACAGAATATCACGCACACATATAAAAAGGACTTAAGGAAGAATATTAGAGACGCAGTAAATATTATAGATGCTTTACATTGATAGTTAAAACGGTATTAAATGCATAAAGTAACCCAGCTACTTCTACAATAAGCTACCGATATAATCTTCTCAATTGAGTGAATTAGCAAGGCTAGACAGGAAAACGGGAAAAATAATGACTGCATTAAGAATATACCACGAATATTTATTACGAATACAGAGTGGTGGTGGTATTATGCAATTAGAAAATTATTACAAAATATCTGCTGTTAATCGACGAAAAATATCCAGTAAAGAAAATTGAAAGACTAATGCTAGTAAATCACTTTACGACATGAACAAAGCAAGAAGTTATATAACTTTGACGAAACAAGAAAAATAAATCAAAAGCTGGAATATGAAACTGTTGTCTGAAAGATTGGAGAAACAATAACAGACGATCAATTTAATATTACTAGACATAAAATGAGATTAGAAAATATCATACTAACTCATCGGCAAAAGAAGCTTTAGCATAATCAGTATTTGTCTAGAGTAGTATTTCTCAACGGAGACCATAAGCCCCGTAGGGATCCATATAAGAATTTTGGGGTCCATGCAACGCAGTAGTTTTAAGGGTCCATGAAAATTTTTACTTTAGATGTATTTGTGGCAAGAAACAGCTAAATTTCTTTCTCTAACACTTTACATAGTTAAACTTACGCAAATTAATGTGTGGAAAACAAAGTAGTAATTTTGAAATAAGTATCTAGAAGACTAGTTTTTAAACATCGAATGGCTACGGGGGTCCACCAGGATAAAATAGTAATCAAAGGGGTCCACAGATGAAAAAATGGTTGAATGGTTAAGAACTGCTTGACTAGACTAAATAAAGTCGAAGTGTTTAATGAATATATTGTTTTGAGAAGTACAGGACAAAGTTGAAGCCAAAACGTTTTTTATCTCAACATAGGACCAATGTTTTCCTGCTAGAAAATAAAGAAAAATTAAAGAATCAGAATTAGTACTGCAGATTCTATGAAGGTTGTAAAGAACCAATTACAATTAAAGAACCAAATACAAACCGACGTAGTAAACATGTGTAAACATGTAGACATTCAATCAAGCATTGTCACTATTTACCAAACCCTGGTGTGTTTCTACATAAAATTTTCGGTCTTCCAAAATGGTCCTGGTGTATAAGTCGGCCTCTCTTGTTTAGCTGTAAATTGTCGTCTGAAAAATTTGACTCGTATACCTAAAAATATGACTATATAACTTCTGGTTGTCCAATGTTAGTGAACGCAGAGTGAGATGAGAAATTATGCCGGCGTTATAGTGTTCACTGGAAAGAGGTGGAACACTTACTAGAAAAAGTTTCAAATAATGATACAAGAATTATTCTGGTAAATACCAACTCAGGATAATCAGCATATTGTCTAAGACCATCAGGAAGTGTCTTCTTATGTGTCTATCAGCCCCAATAAATGATAATAGAGTATAGCTGTATAGAAATGGAGACATTATCTGTAAATAAAGATCTAGAGATATAGCTAATCAGAACAAGAGACCAGAAAATAGAAAACACCTGTTATAATAGTAGATGTCTTAGGAGTGATTAAGGCGCAGAAGCACTCATTAGCAGAAGCACTCATTAGCAAAAGCCCATAACATACAGGAATTGAACTAAATAAATGACCTTGCAATCTATATTATGTTGAGTAAACTCAATACAATAGTACTACTGGTTATTATAGGCATATTACTAAAGCAGTGTCTCATGATTCATATATATACGCCTATCCTCGTTCATCACGGGTGTTTGGTCTCGAAGATACTCTGCGTTAAATGATACAGTGATAGATGAATAATAGAATACATGGTGAAAATGGGTTTCATTTCGTGACCCTAATTTGTCCTGCGCAGTGTTGGTGGTCGCTGCGGTGCGCTTTTAAAGTCTAAGCAGAATCTTTGACTGATCACCGATCCAGGTTATAACAGATCAATTCGTGGTAAGCGTAACACGGTTCACAGTTGAGCATACCGCGTTATCCGGATAAGAGATAAATGAATCAGTGATAAACGAGGACAGATATACAACATACTGAAAATAAACACTGTTAGGCATTGTACATACATTCTGTGGAGTACTTTAAATACAAAAATAAAACATGATGCAAGACCTGATACACAGGTAAAGGAGTGCTAGAAGGAAGTTGTCGGAGTTGAAATAGTTAAATAGATATAACTGTATTTAATGTAGAATTGGTGTTATAGTAGTGAAATTCTTAAACAGATGAAAGAATATTAAGTTCAGAGAGAATATTAACTTCAGGACCAAGTCCCATCAGGGGTTATTTACAATTCTCTCTCTAGACAGAATGTTTCACCCGCACAATTCACACAAACAAAACAAAACGTACACCCACCCACCCACACACACACACACACACACACACACACACACACACACACAACACCCTTTTTATCCTTGTAGTACACCATTTGGAAAATTGCAGGTTCAACGAGTGCCAGTCTTGTAAAGTACATAGACTTGGCGACGTGATAGCTAGTTTGTTTACCAGCAAACGGTATACGTTGATGATTTTTAATGAACGGAGGGAAGGGAATGGTGTCGGCAGCTTGTTCTCTTAATATTTGTTAGAATCAGAATAGTACATAAATGAGATTTCTCTGCTTTTGACGCCTTCATGGATTCTCTGTGTTGTAGCTGTGAGTTAAAGTTACAGCCTCATCACTTCGTGTTACATTGATTTTACCAAAGGATTATACTAAGAGAATACTTGACTGAGGAATACTCAACCACTTACATACAATTCCAATGAATTGTATTCTGAATTCTCGTCGTCATAAAGAGTGAAGAGACTTTCCACGGGTAACTCTTTGATGATTTTGGTATAATTAACTGAGTTAAAGAGTGTCGTGTCCCAGCTGCCAATCCATTTTCACTATGGTTGACTGCTTTTTCAAGGGTGCGAGTAGCATAGCAGTTGAGTATAGTGGCCTGAATTTATGTTGTAGTTTAGGAAGGAGTATATATGGGTTAGTGATGTCAAGTATTAGAATTCCTTGATTTATGGATGGTGTACATAGGATAGTGATGGTTAGGTTTGATGTCATTTCACTTGGGGTTTTATTGGGCTTTAGAATCGTTGCGGTTTTGTCCAGCTTTCAAATTGTAAGAATTCTGGAAGCGTTGGTAGATGTAGTGGCAAATGTTGGTGGATTAAATGATTCCGCTAAGCCCTTGTGATTTCTGTGTAACCCAGGTGATTTGGAATTCTTAGATCTTTTCCTATTGATTTTTGGATATCAGAAGTAAAAAAATGAGGATCAAGTCGACATGATTTATGTTGGTCTATGGACAAATTTCCCTAAAAGCTGTGCTACAGCTGTTGCAGGTATATTAACTCTCGGAGACCTTACAAACCTCGTACTCAACAACGCAACTTCTGCAGCGCCATGACACGAAGGAAAAAGAATGCCTCTATGCATCACATACTCCGTAAGCTTTCTTCACATCTCAAACAGCAGCAGAATCTTCTTGTTCGTTGCCAGAACGTTCTCTACTAATTTTGCAGAATCCATTTTTTTTTCTCACTTCTCAACTATGACGGTCCCGTGAGTAGCAGCACTCTTACAGAGAAACCTCCTGCATTTGCTACCTGCTTTACATCCTACGTAAATCTCCTTAAAATTTTGTCCTTTCTACTCCACTAGGCACATCTCATATACTCACATATTAAATGCAGAAAAATACCTCTGATTGCTTCAAGCCGTCAAGGCCACAGGCTTTGACAATGTCTCTTACATTACCTTCAAATAATACACACAGAAGCTAACAAGCTCTGAGGAGCATAGCCTCTCTCTCTCTCTCTCTCTCTCTCTCTCTCTCTCTCTCTCTCTCTCTCTCTCTCTCTCTCTCTCTCTCTCTCTCTCTCTCTCTCTCTGTCTTTCTGTCTGCCTCTTTCTTTGTTTGTCTATCTATCTCTTTCTCTGTCAGTCTGTCTGTCAGTCACTTTCTCTGTCTGTCTGCCTGTCAGTCACTTTCTCTGTCTGTCTGTTTGTCTGTCTGTCTGTTTCCCGCTCTCTCTGTTTCTCTGTCTCTCTGTCTATGTTTGTCTGTCTCTCTGTCTCTGTTTGTCTGTCTCTCTGTCTCTGTTTGTCTGTCTCTCTGTCTCCCCCTCTCTCTCTCTTTCTCTCTCGCTCTCTGAATCTAGCTCAATCTTTGTAAATCCACCACATTGTATTCAGTTCTCAGAAAGGACACACCTATAACTCTACCAACTAGCGTCCCATTGCACTCACCTTCAGCCTTTGAAATGCTTAAGAAGCAGCCATTACAAATCAATTTCTGCAACATCTTGAATCTCCCTCTCTCCTCTTTGAATACGAAAACGGCTTCCAAAAACCAAAACCCATTGAAAACCAACAACTATCAATTCTCTTCAAAGTTCAGGTAAGACATTCAACAGGGTACTTCGTCCGCATACCTAGGATGGTGCTGCTTCCGGATGCATTCATAAGAGGGACCACGTCTCCACAAGGTCACCCGACTGATTGGTATGAAATCATTAGCAAATACTCTCCAATCCCCGGTTCACAAATATGCTGTGTCTCCTCTCTTTATCGTTTCTACAATGGTTTCTGTTCCCGGTTAGTCTCCTGGCGCCTCTATCCAAGAATCTGAATTCATTTTCCTTCTCCCTCTCAACATCCACATTGTTTCCACCCAAACATCCACGCTTCAGGTTCACCTTTAAACGACTACGGCCAAGCCTTTCTCCCCAGTGACTCCCCTTGGAATTCTCACTTATTTTATACCTATAGCTATTTGAGCGCAAATGTTTAAGAAAAATATCGATTTCAGAGGGCATGTGGAGGTTACGGGATTCTTCTTTACCTCCAGAGCAAGGCCAAGAGAATGATGGGGAGATGGAATTTGCTCAAAATAAGGAAATCCACTAAACATACGAATTATAATAGAAAATAAAGTTGATAACATTTGTAAGACGTGTTGTTGTTATTGTTGTTGTTGGCGGTAGTAGTGGTGGTGGTAGTAGTGGTGGTGTTGGTGTTGGTGGTGCTATCGTTGTTGTATTGATAATTGTAGTTGGTTAAATCAGCTCAGTCAAGCAGATCAGCTATGTATGAAAGTCATACCAAGCGTGACGGAACCGTGTTTTCCATGGTAATAGTAAGACATGACTCATGAGAGATGTAGCTGCTGTTTCCAGCAGTTCGAACAAAATCATGGCGCCATTCACACACACAAAATACCTCTCTCTCCCTCTTGTCCCCTCTCTCTCTCTCATTGTGTGTGTGTGTGTGTGTGTGTGTTGTGAGAAGTGAGTTCTGATGTTCCATGCAGAATACTTCATTCACTCTACAGTAGCTTTTAAAATTACACGAGTTCCCTCCCTTGTAAGAGAGCAAGGGACACAACTCGTATAAATAGTTTGAAAGTTGACAGTAACCATTATTTTATTTTACATCCTGAGAATAGCGTTGTGTGTGTGTGTGTGTGTGTGTGTGTGTGTGTGTGTGTTTGAGAGAGAGAGACAGAGACAGAAAGAGAGACAGAGAGAGAGAGAAAGAAGAAGAGAGACATGCAAATACGAATGGAGAGAAATAAGCAGACACAAGAGACGAAGAGATGAAGAACGAGAGAAAGAGAGAGAGAGAGAGAGAGAGAGGGAGAGGGATGGAGAGAGAGGGAGGAAGAGAGAGGGAGAGACAGACAGACGGACAGAGAAACAGACAAACAGGCAGGCAGACAGACAGACAGACAGACAGAAGACAAACAGACAGACGGAAGACAGAAGACAGACAGACAGACAGACAGACAAACAGACAGACGGACGGACAGACAAAAGACAAACAGACAAACAGACAGACAGACAGACGGAAGACAAACAGACAGACAGAGACTGAGTGACAAACAGAGATGGTGAGAAGGAAGAGGATTATATCTTAGATAATCTTAATCCACCTGATCCTGTCACAACGTTAGAAACTAGAATCGCCAAGTGAGCCTTTGTGCGGTAGTTTACTCTGCTAGAAATAGCACTAAAATATCCCTCGAATCACACTCTGTCAAGATTAGATGATATCGATGAAGACGTTCCGACGGACTGGCCATTGCAGGAATGTCTAAATGGATCGAAACTGACTTGCTATTAAACAACGAAATACAAAGGAAACCGAAATAGGTTACTGGACCTGTTAGAAATAACAGTTAAATCTCTTTAAAATCGCTCTCTGACATCTTTAACAAGAATGGACACTTTCGTCTCGTCAATGTTTGTTGGATGAAGAAAAATGGTGGAACGCATTTGAGCAGAGGTCAAACAACGACGACGATGACGACGACGACGATTGCAACAGTAATTACCACTACTACTACTACTACTACTACTACTACTACTACTACTACTACTACTACTGCTGCTGCTGCTGCTGCTGCTGCTGCCGCTGCTGCTGCTGCAACTACTACTACTACTACTACTACTACTACTACTACTACTACTACTACTACAACTGCTGCTGCTGCTGCTACTACTACTACTACTACTACTACTACTACTACTACTACTACTACTACTACTACTACTACTACTACTGTCTGTATGAATTTGTAGTATAAAGATGCAGAGAATCATGTGGCTATCACAGAAAGCTTCTCTACCGGACTCGACTAACAGTCCACATGGTTATTCAATGGTTATTCAATGCAGAAAAGTGTAATGTAGAGTGTTCAATGCACCTGAAATTTAGAAGTTCTAATCGATGAAACCAGAAAGCATAAGAGGTGAATATATATTTATCTAACCTCTTGATCAGCCTTAGAATTACGGCCGTTTTGCAATCTTCTTCATCTAACATTAGTTTCAATGAGGAAGGAATTATGGTTACGTGTTTGCATTAATATGCATGTCCAGCATAGTACAATTGCATTGTATATTCACAAATCAATGCGAATAAGGAAAGTTAGCTCATCAGATCACCAGAACATCAGGGTCACGCCAACGGTTCAGAGTTGAATAGTATAGACACACGCACGCACGCACACACGCACGCACGCACGGACGCACGCACGGACGCACGCACACACACACACACACACACACACACACACCCACACCCCCACATGCGCACGCACGCACAGACGCACACGCACACCACACACACACACACACAGATATATATCCATACACACACATATATACATTTATATCCATACATTCATACATATATACATATATACACATGTGTTTGTGTGATATCTATGTGTATATGTATGAATATGTGTGTGTGTATGTATGAATGTATGTATCTGTGTGTGCGAGTGTATTTTTGTGTTTGTGTTTGTCCCGAACACAGCTTAACTATCGATGTTGGTTTGTTTATATCTTTCGCTTAGTCGCCCCCCCCCCACCCTCAAATGATTAGCTGACCCTGGCAAGAGTGCTCTTGATCAGTGTCCTTGGTCGTAGAACTGTTGAATCAGAACTAATCAACAACCTTCTTTCTTCGACCTCCATCTCGCCAGCCTCGGCCTTTTGGAACACACTTCCATCAATTATTTTATAAGGAAGGGAAATATTATCTGCAGGAGTAAAGGCAGTGAGGTGGCCGAAGCGTTAGCACGCCGGGTCAAATGCTTAACGGTACTTTGTCTGTCTTTACGTTCTATGTTCAAATTCCGCTGAGGTCGACTTTGCTTTTTATCCTTTTGAGGTCGATAAATGAAGTGCCAATTGCGTACTAGGCTCGATCTAATCGACTGGCCCGCTCCCCCAAAATTTCAGGCCTTTGCCTAGAGTAGAAAAGATTCTTTTGAAGGCGGTGAGCTGGCAGAAACGTTAGCATGCCGGGCGAAATGCTTAGCGATATTTTCTTTGTCTTTATGTTCTGAGTTCAAATTCCGCCGAGGTCGACTTTGCCTTTCATCCTTTTGGGGTCAATAAATTAAGTACCAATTGCGTTCTATAATTTCGCATAAATTTAAATACTGAATTAATTGTTAAAGTTATTGTTGACTAGATGATAAAAGGAATATTTGGCTTTTAGTAAGTTTAGTAGCCAACATCAGTTTTTGAATCAAACGTTGGTTTGAATCAACTATAGAAACTAAATCGTATAAATGTCACGATAAATAATTTAAGCACGGTATAAACAGACATAAATTACTCTCAAGTGTCACCCCACTCGATTAAGTAGAATCCGTTTGTGAATGTAGCTTTAGACTTTCAGTATCTTGTCAATAGTTAAGGACGATCATAGCTGGGATACCATCAAAACAAACTCTCGAGAAATATATATAAACAGTATCCAAAAATTTTATAAAATTTTCAAGGGAGACTACTCTGTAAAATATTTTACAGTAGTGTCCCTTGAAATTTAAAGCGTATTTCTTTTCATATATATAGACGAGAAATATATATATATATATTTTCATATATACTCTTTTACTCTTTTACTTGTTTCAGTCATTTGACTGCGGCCATGCTGGAGCACCGCCTTTAGTCGAGCAAATCAACCCCGGGACTTATTCTGTGTAAGCCTGGTACTTATTCTATCGGTCACTTTTGCCGAACCGCTAAGTTACGGGGACATAAACACACCAGCATCGGTTGTCAAGCAATGCTAGGGGGACAGACACAGACACACACACACACACACACACACACACACATATATATATATATATATACATATATACGATGGGCTTCTTTCAGTTTCCGTCTACCAAATCCACTCACAAGGCTTTGGTCGGCCCGAGGCTATAGTAAAAGACACTTGCCCAAGGTGCCACGCAGTGGGACTGAACCCGGAACCATGTGGTTGGTAAGCAAGCTACTTACCACACAGCCACTCCAATAGATGAGAAATATATATATATATATATATTTTCATATATATAGATGAGAAAAAAATTCGATCAGCTGAGATTACTCAAGCAATTAGACGAAGTGATTCAAAGCTAAAAGCAGAAATTTCATTCTAAGATGCTGGATGTGAATTTTATTTTGAGTCACAACGCATCATTAGACAATGTGTTGTCCAGCTGACGGAAGAATGAGGAAAAGGAGGCAGCTATGGCAAACTAATGAGAAATATTGAAGTACGTGAAGGCGCGTGGATTAGTGGTGAGGGCATTCAACTCCCGGTGACACGTTGTGTCCTTGAGCAAGGTACTTTATTTCACGTTGCTCCAGTCCACACAGCGAAAATGAGTAGTACCTCTATTTCAGAAAAGGGTCAGCCTTGTCACATTCTGTGTCACACTTAAGTTCCCAGTGAACTACGTTAAGGGTACGCGTGTCTGGGGAGTGCTCAGCCACTTGGACGTTAATTTCACGAGCAGGCTATTCCGTTGATCGGATCAACTGGAACCGTCATTGTTGCAACCGACGGAGTGCCAGAACTTCCGTAACCATCAACATCAATACTACAATCGACAAACTGGGTTTCACAAAAAACCGAAAGGAAACTTCCTGTGACCTCTTCAACAACGAGGAGACGGCGTGGGATGGAGGGTCACGGAAAGGAACTGTTAATTAGAAAATTACCATTACAAATTCTAAATGGAAGTGCGATAGTTGGGAAAACATTTCAGAAATCTACCCTGCAGTTTGTACACATGCATATAGACATAAATGTATATGAATATTTACACATGTATAGAGCAGAAACATGTAGTTATGTATACATATACACATGTAGGCATGTATATCGATGACTATATTGTTTATACACTTATACGCACGTAGATATACGAACATATGGGTGAGTACATTCACACACTTGTTCGCATACAAATGTGTGGATATGTACGAGCGTGGCTGTGTGATAAGAAGCTTGGGTCGTAACCACATGGTTCTGGGTTCAGCCCCATAGCACAACACTCCTCTAGCCCCGGACCGACCATAGCCTTGAGAATGCCTTTGGTTGACGGAAACTGAAAGAAGCTTCGTCGTATACACACACAGAAACGCGCGCTCATACACACACATACACACACACACACACAGAGACAGAAGTACTTACGGAGATGACAATTCTTCTCTTAATATAAACGCTATGGATACTATGGAATTTCAGATCAATATCTAATGACAGGAGTGTTTACACTGTACGATGACATTTGCTAGCTAATAACGGTGGACGAGCTTTGTATAGCATACTAAAACGTTTATACTCAAATCTTATTCAACTGTGTGTGTGTTTGTGTGCACGCACCTGCATGTATGTGTGTGTGTGTGTGTGTGTGTGTGTTTGTGTGTGTGTGTGTGTGTGTGTGTGTGTTTATGTTTGTCCCCACCACTGCTTGACAACCGGTGTTGCATTCGAGACACGTCCAGTGTGGGTAGGGAGCAGTGGTTAAGGATGTGATGGCGATGGTTTTTCTGGCCTGTCTGCGTTGCTCAGTTACTGCAATTCTATTGACTTCGAAGGTTTGCAATCTCTGGTGGACAGCAGATCACCAATTGCTTCTGTTCTCAGCTATCTACTCCTATGTGACACAGATTATACAGAAGGCCTTCAGAGAAGCTTTAAAAGTATCTTTGAACAGTTTTTTCCTGTCTCTGCTGGAAGCGTTTGCCTCGTTGCCGTTCGCCAAACAATAGTTTCTATGCAGATTTACAAATATGCAAATATACTTACACGTCCAACTACTGTCCATCGCTAGCGATCTCGAATAACTGCTTCAATAGTCTCTTTAATAGCTGCTTGAATAATCCCAGTTTATCGGAAGACAATTCTTTAAGGAATTATGGGCGTGCATTAATTTATATTTTTCTCTATCTTTTTGCTGTCCATATAGTGCAGGTGAGGCGACTAAATTTGAGAGTGCAGAGTCCACTTAGACAATCTTTCAGATGACTCCCAGCTAACAAACATCACTCAACACACCTATCTATTTTTTTTTTCTGTTATGTCTGCTGAAGCGGTCTTCCGTACTTGCTAATCCTGTTCGCCACAACATGTCTCTCTTGAAAGGTAGTGATCTGGCAGAATCGCAAGCACGCCGGGTGAAATTCCTAACAGTATTTCGTGCGTCCTTACAATCCGAGTTCAATCTCCGCTGAGGTCGATTTTGCCTTTTATCCATTTGGTGTCGATTAAAATAAGTACCAAAAGAGCATTGGGGCTGGTATGATCGACTTATCCACTTCCACGAAATTGCTGGTCTTGGGCCAAAGTATGAAACCGATATCTCACTGTTGGGCACCATGTCTCTCAAGAGGATTTTCGTTCCAGGCAACATGTTTATCCAGTCTTTCCATTCTACCGTTACCTTTTTCCATTCGTACATTTTACTCCCAGGTGTTTAAGATCGTGTTTTTAGGCCGTCCTTGATTCTCTTTTAAGCTTGCTTTGTCAACGTTTTCCAACAACCAGATTGCTATACAAAAGCTCTTTTGAATGTTGGACATTGTTCACCCACACAACACGCCCAACCCAGTACATTTGACTGATAAAAGATCTCTGATTCAACTAGAAAACACTCAGCTCTTTCGAGTACGTAGGTGTCTGATGTTAGGGACAACAAATTGAAATTGAATATAGATTTCATATTAGTTCTAGTGAAATTTCTCAGTCATCTTCAGGTGTCGACTGTATGTTGTCCACATCTTGGACGAATGCAGGAAGACCGTCAGAAAAAGTAGTCATAATTCGAATAGCGATACCCCGATCTGACCACACTAGTTTATTTTTCATTTTTCAAAGGCTGTATAACCCTTTTTGAATTTGTGAGTAAATTTCTGCATCCAGGATTCCATTTCTTACCAAGGTTTCAAGATACAGCAATGTACCCTCAATTTCTAATCTAAACCTCATCTACATAGATGTTTAGTTCACTGTAGGACTTGCCCCGGGCAGGTATGAACATTACCTTTGCCTTAAAGGTTTTTGTGAAATCCAATGCAACCATTGTAGTCAAGAATAACCCCTTTTTGAGGTATAGGGAGTTTCCGGTTTGAGTGACAAAACTATCAATAACTGCACAAAATACAAGTATACCTTAACTTACGTTGTTAATTGATTCCAAAATTGGTAGCTTCACTCGTTTTTTTAGTAGCTTCACTCGTAAAACGAAGTAACACGAGAAGAGATTTTAAAAACTTTATTGGTTTACATATGTTTTAATAAATGTTTTCTATATATTTTCTACATGTGGAGGCGCAATGGCCCAGTGGTTAGGGCAGCGGACTCGCGGTCGTAGGATCGCGGTTTCGATTCCCAGTCCGGGCGTTGTGAGTGTTTATTGAGCGAAAACACCTAGAGCTCCATGAGGCTCTGGTAGGGGCTGGTGGCGAACCCTGCTGTACTCTTTCGCCACAACTTTCTCTCACTTTATCTTCCTGTTACTGTTGTACCTGTATTTCAAAGGGCCGGCCTTGTCACACTCTGTGTCACGCTGAATCTCCCTCAAGAACTACGTTAAGGGTACACGTGTCTGAGGAGTGCTCAGCCACTTGTACGTTTATTTCACGAACATGCTGTTCCGTTGATCGGATCAACTGGAACCCTCGTCGTCGTAACCGACGGAGTGCCAATCATCATTTTCCACAAAGGATGGATTTTTAGGTGCATTTTAATGCTTATGGCTTTAAATATGTTTGCTGAGATCGACGTTAAATCGAATAAATCGACTGAGTTCGAAGTTCATTTGTTTCAATTAATTTCTTAAAAAAAACAAAACGTTATAATATTGAAAATGACGTAAGTCGAAGCGACATATGTTGAGGTATTCCTCTCTTTGTCGAATAAGTTTTAAATGCTTAGGACTTATTAAAGTTGTTCTCTCTTCTGAAACAAAGATCTCTCCCATTATTTTAAAGCTTAGCTGGATACCAATGTCACACCCCTGAAAAGCAGTAAACCATAGTGAAAATGGATTGGCAGCTGGGACACGACAATCTTTAACTCAAGTGATTTCACCAAAATCATCAAAGAGTTACCTGTGGAAAGTCTCTTCACTCCTTATGACGACGAGAATTCAGAATACAATTCATTGGAATTGTATGTAAGTGGTTGAGTATTCCTCAGTCAAATACTTTCAGTATAATCCTTTTGTAAAATCAATGTAACACGAAGTGATGTGGCTGTAACTTTAAATCACAGCTACAAGCCATCCACCCGCTTCATCATAGTTTCCATCAACACAATATCATGTTTTAAATTCTTGTATGAACCCGAGGCTGTGGTAAAAGACAGAGTGACATCGAACCTGAGACTTGTTGATTACGAAGCGAGCGTTTTTAACTATAGGGCCATACTGACTCCAAAACATGCACAGATACGTATACATATATCCACGCTTAACAACATACATACATACATACATGCATGCATACGTACGTACGTACATACATATATACATACATGCATACAGGTATGCATATATACATACTAACATGAAACTACACGTTGATATCTAAATTCCAATGAAAGATCCTTGTTTCTGGGTTATAAATTGGCCCCTTTCTTCGTTGTTGACAAATGTGAAATAAAGCATCAGTTCATACATACATACATACATACATATATCTATATCTATTTGTATTTATATATATATACACACACACACACACACACACACATATATATATATACACACATATATACATATGTATACACAGACACATGCACACATCTGTCTATCTATCTATCTATCTATCTATCTATCTATCTATCTATCTATATATATATAT
>NC_068989.1:82598461-82598956 GCF_001194135.2 Octopus bimaculoides
TATATATGTATATATGTATATATGTATATATAGGTGTGTGTATGAGGCGATACGTGTATTAGTTGTGTCGAAATGTCTAAATGGATGTGCGGCGGTGGCGGTGATGGTGGTGGTGGTGGTGGTGGTGGTGGGTTTGTGCAATGAGGTTGGGTCGGGTTGGGGCTTGTGTAATGAGTTGAAGTGTGTGTGTGTGTGTGGTTAATCCCTGGTAGTGACTCGGTTAGTATAGAGGTCGCCACTAGTTGTTGACATAATGAGATAAATGTAGGAATATAGAGTCGTTTTATCTTATCTTTGTTATCTTTATCTCTGTATTTATTTATCATTTCTATGTCTGTGTGTCGCCATCTCTCTTCAGGTTTGTACTGTTAAACATGTGTGTGTGTGTGCGTGTGTGTGCGTGTGTGTGTGTGTGTGTGTGCGTGTGTGTGTATATACGCATGTGTGCGTGCGCACATACACATACACACACACACACACACACACATGTATATA
>NC_068989.1:82599321-82601156 GCF_001194135.2 Octopus bimaculoides
CACACACACACACACACACACACACACACACACACACAAAGCTATTTTATAAGACTAAATACTTCGAATTTGCGACTAAAATATTTGTTTTGCGTAAAGCGTTCAGCAGAGATCTCAGTAAATCTATGGTATAAAAAAAAGTTAAGTTTAGATCAAAAACACAATCTCATATAATTGCAGAAAATGGCTCCGTATCTTCAGAGTCCAGAATGGTAAATGAAATACTTAAAGAGAAATTCAGAACTATTTTCACATCCTCTCTGGGATGCATGCAAGTGAGCAAACCAGATGAGCTTTTAACTGAGCACAGGACGGTAGGAACTGTCGAGTATATCGACGTAAAATAAGATGTGATGCTGACCGTAAATGAAATAAGATTGACCTCAGTTACTGGCCCTAATGGATTTCAAGTAAACCTTCTAAAAACGTACAAATGTGCCCAAGCAAAACCAGTGCCGTCTCTCTTCCAGGGACTCCTTGCATGTGGTAAACTGCCAAGGTAGGTATAATACGTTCCATTCGTATATGCGGAAGCAAGAGCAGATGTTAAAAACTATAGTTCTATATCTCTGATCTCACAGAAAAGTCATGGAAACTAACCACGTTCTTTGAAGAAAATGATTTGCTGTCTCACACCCAACATGGTTTTTCAACCAGAAAGAAGCAGCCTGACACAGATCCTATAACATTACAACTGAGCTGTCCACGTCTTCAACCATTCAAATGTGGATGTGATATATCTTAGTTTTGCGAGTCTTCGGTAGAGTCGATCATGGAATGATATGTCACAAATCGCGTAATATCAGTATAGTCGGAAAACAGGAAGAGTGGCTACAACATTTTAAATGAGTGATTCTCAACAATTTCAAAAAATTATCTATGGACCCCTTTGATTACTATTTTATTCTGGCGGACCCACCATAGCCATTCGATGTTTAAAACTAGTTTTATAGAAAATTCCTTCACACATTCACTTGTATAGGTTGAACTGTGTAAAATGTTAGGAAAAAAACCTAACTGCTTCTTGCAGCGCATACCAATACAAACATCTAAAGTAAAATTTTCCAGGGGCCCTTAAAATACTATTGTGGATCCTCAATTTACTATTTTGTTGTGTGGACCCCAACAAAATCATAGTTGGACCCTCAGGGGGTACTTGGACTCTGGGTCAGAACCACTGTTTTAAATGATACAGGATGTTTGGGTTAAATTTGACTATTTTATGTCTCCTTTTTTCAGGAATAGCTAGATGCATTGGTAAATTTCACCTCTCATTTTTATATTATGTAGTGCGTGTCTTTCGAGCAATTTTGTAAACCACCCTCTACTCTCAGCAAATTCATTCTTCTTTTTATCATTAGACATATGTAACGCACTTGATGACTCCAGATAATCAATCTTCTCATAAAATCGTAATGCCATCTGTTTTATGGTTCTACCATCTAATGGTAGCCTTTTTTTAATTATTGTTTTCTTCTACGTATATTATTAAAGCTTTCTCCATTTTTTTCTTGAATCATGTCTTTTGTATATGACGACAACTTGGCAGATAATTTTGTTCCAGAAGCTACAGATCTTCTAATGGCAGCATCATTCCTTTTTATCGTTCTCACCGTAGCTTCGTTCAGGCAGAAAACTCTACCCAAGGACGCTGCACTTTTGCCCTTACGAAGACGATCCAAAATATTGATCTTGGTCTCCAAAGAAATTGATGCCCTTTTATTTTTCTTAGATGTATCAACCGACATTTTGGGGGTAGGTTATCACTATAATGATCGCAAATAAAAAATATAGCAGAGGCTGAAACACTCGACGCGTCCTTCGTATTAGACCCG
>NC_068989.1:82601990-82602688 GCF_001194135.2 Octopus bimaculoides
TATATATATATATATATATATATATATATATATATGTATGTATGTATGTGTGTGTGTGTGTGTGTGTGAAGATGTATACACACACACACACACACATACATAGAATCAGATAGAGGGACAAACAGACAGACAAAGAGACACAATGATAGATTTCTGGTCTTAATCCTTTAAAACAGTGCCTAATCCCGTTCTGATATGTCGCTAGCCACATTATTCAATATCTGTGGTGTCGGCCCACGATCAACTCTACATTGTTTCCAAGACGTCTTCCATGTCAACATGTGTCTTGGCACTGAAAGGTCAAGGTTTACCAAATGTTCAGGGGTGAGGTGGGGGGATGTGGAGTGGAAAGTGAAGGAAGCGGTGGGGGTGTGGATACTGGGGTTGGCACAATAAATTGTAAAGTAGTTGACCGAGTAATTTTGATAAATTAGATTAGAACCTACGTGATAAAAACAATCCATCCATCCATCCGTCCATCCATCCATCCGCCCGTCCGTCCGTCCGTCTGTCCGTCTGTCCATCCATCCATCCACAACAATACCACAATGATAATGATGATGACGACGCTGATGATGATGGAGATGATGATGATGATGATGATGATGATGATGATGATCTGTTCTACTATAGGCACAAGGCCTGAAATTCAGGGAAAGGGAGCTAGTCGATTACATCGACCCCCAGTGTTTCACTGG
>NC_068989.1:82602726-82605305 GCF_001194135.2 Octopus bimaculoides
GAAAGGATGAAAGGCAAAGTCGACCCCAGTGGAATTTGAACTCAGAACGTAAAGACGGATGAAATGCCGCTAAGCATTTCTTCCAACGTCCCAACGGCTCCGTCAGCTCGCCGGCTTAATAATAATAATAATAATAATAATAATAATGATAATAATAATAATAATGATGATGATATTAATAATAACAATAATAATGATAATAATAATAATAATGATGATGATAATAGTAATAATAATAACAACTGGTATTTATTTAATCGACCCCGAAAGGATGAAAGGCAAAATCGACCTCAGCGGAATTTGAACTCAGAACATAAAGACTGACGAAATGCCACTAAGTATCTTGCCCGGCGTGCTAACGATTCTGCCAGCTCACTGCATTACTACTACTACTACTACTAATAATAATATTTTAAAAAGGATTGACATAACTCTTCACAAAGGTAAATAGTCAAAACGAAGAGCGCGATTCGATTGTAAAATATTTTGTTAGCTGATGGACAGCCTGGTTCTGGAATCGAACTCACTACCGTATGATTATAAGCCCGACGCTCTAACTACTGAGCCATGCATCATCCACCCCAGTACTTGACTGACATTTATTTTATCAATCGCTCGGTGGAATTTGGATTCAAAACGTAAAGAACCAGGAATGTCGCTAGGCATTTTGTTCGACTCACTAACGATTCTACCCGTTTGACGTCTTTAATATTCCTCTCTACTATAAGTACAAGGCCTAGTACTTATTTTATCGCCCCCGAAATGCTGAAAGGCAAAGTCAATCTCGGTGGTATTAGAATACAAACTATAAAGCCGGAAGAAATGTCGCGAAGCATTTTATCCGGGGTGCTAACGATTCTACTAGTTCGCTGTCTTTTATAATAATAATAATAATAATAATAATAATAATAATAATAATAATAATAATAATAATAATCCTTTAGAATTTTGGCATAAAGCCGGCACTTAAAGGGATATGGAAGTCGATTACGTCGATCCCAGAGCTTCAATGGTAATTATTTTATCGACCCTTAAAGGATTAAATACCAAAATGGTATTATAACTCAGAACGTGAAAACGGACGAAGCCAAGCATTTTGTCCGGCGTAACTTGCCCTTTTTCTTCTATTGTCTCCTCATTCCGTGGAATAGTTTTTGTTCTATTATAGGGATAGAAGTACGACGTATATCTAGTTCCATGCAAACAAAAGATGATCTCTCGAATCCTGCTGTAGCAATCATTGGAACGGCGAATCTAGATGCAGATAAATGGCGTGTAAATATCGGATTAATCGAATCCACATCACCTGGTAAACATAACAGGTGTTCTACCATTTCGAAGTTTTCTTCCAGCGGGTTTTTTAAACCTTATGTCTATATGCTGTTAAAAGCAACGTGCTCGCAGAATCGTTAACACTTCGGGAGAAATACTTAGCTGCATTTCGTACTGAGTTCAAATTCCGCCGAGGTCGATTTTGCTTTTCGTTATTTTGGGATCGATAAAATAAGTACCAGTTGAGCGCTGGGGTCAATGTAATCGACTTAAGCGCTACCCGAAATTGCTGGCCTTGTGCCAAAATTTGAAACCAATATTTACAGGCTATTAGTTAAAGCTTTATCTGCTTCGGGATCCATCGTTTCAGAAAAGAATTATTTCCCGTTCTCTTGAACTTTATAAATTCTTAGGGTGTCAACAATATAATTATAGAAATGATTTTCTTCTCTCATCAGCTACAAAAGTATTCAATGTGAATCATAGAATAAAGGTTCAAATTTATCTAAAGTTCAATGATCTATATTGATTTTTTGTAAATCATCTGTAAATGCATGTTTCGACACCTTTTGGGATTCATTGGTGCAGCATTTGGACAATTATATTTATACTAGAACGTTACCCGGCATGATATGGGTAACTGTAAATGTATACGTTTGGAAAAATACTTTTACTTAAATTATAGTTATAGGTAATATTAAGAAATATGCTATTTGTGTGTGTATACACACACATATATACATATTTATTCAGCAGATCCTCAACATCAAATGGTAGGACCGACGCAACAACAACAAAGTCCGCAATCGCTCAGAAATGCCAAGCATTAAAGCTACCATTCACAAGAAACGTCTTAAATGGTCAGGTCATGTCATCTGCATGGCCCCTTTAAGACTCCCGCAGATCACTCTCTCCAGCAAGCTCGTCAACGGCAAATGACAACGAGAAGCCCCAATATGCAGGTTTAAAGACCTACTGAAGCCTTCCCTCCTTCAAGCCGGCATCAGCCCTAACATCTAGGGAACAGAAACTACCGACCGTCCATCCTGGCGAAGAGCAATTCATTTCGGTTGTTCCGCTTTTGAGAAGAGGAGAAAGACTGAAGAAGAAGCAAAATGAAGGCAACGCATAGCCCGGCGACGCAAGGCCCGGCAACAGCCAAGACCACCATCCACTCTGCCATGCGGTCAAAGCCCGAGACTGTTCCATTCCCGACTTGGCCTTCTGAGCCATGTCAGGTTTAAGCATCATGGAGGCACCAGATGAACAAAACTCGGGCACGAGTAGGTGCCGACGACGATATATAT
>NC_068989.1:82607411-82609425 GCF_001194135.2 Octopus bimaculoides
GTATGTATGTATGTATGTAGATATGTATGTACATTCTCTAAATAATGTTTTTAAATGGTTAAAAACTTTTAAAATAGTTAAAAACTAAAATCTTCTTTCTTCAGATCTTGTGACTGCATCAAGTATTCTTTACAAAACCTATTAAATATATGAATTAAGCACTAAAGCCGATTCATTCGACCTTAATTCTTCTAGGCAGTGCCCCAGCATAGCCACAGTCTTTCTCTCTCTCTCTCTCTCTATATATATATATATATATATATATATATATCCACACAGACACACACATTCACAAATATATTATTTTCTTCTGTAGGCACAAGGCCTGAAATTTTGGGGCCAGTCGATTAGATCGACCCCAGTACGCAACTTGTACTTAATTTATCGACTCCAAAAGGATGAAAAGAAAAAATTGAAACCATAATTATAATTATTATTATTATTATTATTATTATTATTATTAAAGCGATAAAGGCAGTTAACAGGCAGAATAGTAACCGCGCCGGCATTAATGCTTAGCTGCATTTCTTCCAGCTTTATGTTCTGAGTTCAAACTCTGCCGAAGTCGACTTTACCTTTTATCCTTTCGGTGTCGATAACATAAGTATCCGTCGACTTATAAGTCGATGTCATCACCTATCCGCTTTCCCCCATAATTTCTGGCCTTGTGCCTATAGTAGAAAGTATCATTATTATCAAGGCAACGAGGTAACAGAATCGTTAGTGTTTAGCGGTATTTTTCCTGACTTTACGCTCTGAGTTCAAATGCTGCGGATGTTGACTTTGTCTTTAAGCCTATCGAGAATCGATAAAATAAGTACCATTTGAGCTCTGGCCCCGAAATTGCTGGCCTTATGCCAATATTATTATTATTATTATTGTTCAGTAGTTTTATTTTTATAACGTGTTTTCACTTCACTACCGAGCGCAGCTCTGTGTGCCTTGGGTACGTGCTGTGGTTCGCTGTGATGCTCTTATGGTTACTGTATTGAAAGTGTTTTGCGTAGGATGTGTGCAGTACCCAGTAGTGCAATTTTCTGTATGTTATATATTATTATTATTATTATTATTATTATTATTATTATTATTATTATTATCATTGTCATTCCATGTGCTCCTACGGTGGCCCTTCCTCTGACCATTCAAGTAATCTCGCCATCCTGAAGACGGAGGCCGGATTTACCGTAATGTTTATAGTCATACGCTACTGGATGCGAATTACACCTGTCTACATTATGACTTTATGACATCCCGCTGTCTTTGCAAGCAACAAGCGGGTGGATTTGATTTCAAATCCAGGCAGGGCCAAACGAGGTCCTACAAGTTATTTATAATATGTGGCGTTATATCGGGGTTGAAAGAATATATTAAATATGCTAAGACAATCTGAAAGCAATAGAAACTTTTAAAAGTTTACCGGTTTTTATGAAATTTGGGGGTTAACGGACTTGAATTAACGGAAGCTAAATGTATCGGAAGTTAATTAGTCCGATAATGATTTTCAAAATTAACTTCAAAGTTAAATTGTTAACGAAAATATTAACTTCGTTAATTAGCGATTAAAGGATTAACGGACTTACACTCAGCTCTGTTCATAATAATAATCCGTTTAATAATCTGAATGGAGGCAATGCAAGCGGAGACTAAAGAAACATAATTAATAACCACACAAAATCCAATATATATGCATATTCTTCTAAGTTAATAAAATCGATATAAAAATTCCAAATATATAAATATAAAAATATATAAATATATATAAATATGAAAATACAAATAAATGGATAAATATCGATATGATACATAAAACAGTGAATTTTAAATTTAAAAGTTACAATACATTGGTGTAATAAAAATTTGATACAATAAAACATTAAGAAGACGTACTAAAATACCACGAAAATATTACAAAGATTTAAAAGTTCCATCTACGAACCGTTTCAGAGATGTGCCAAGTAACGTTACTTGGCACAACAACTCTAGTCTGTATTTTATTTGAGAGTATTGTTAATAT
>NC_068989.1:82616185-82620399 GCF_001194135.2 Octopus bimaculoides
ACACACACACACACACACACACACACACACAGAAGCATAACTCAACTTACATCGGTAAACTGATTCAAAAGCATGCGACTTAGCTTGAAGAAAGAGGTAACACGAAAACAGCATTTAAAAAAAATTCTTAGCTTATATCTACTTAAATAAACCGTCTGTACATATTTCCAGACGTATTTAATTTGATTTCCCAATCCAGTATTGTGTCACGCTGAATCTCCTCAAGAATTACGTTAAAGGTTCACGTGTGTGTGGAGTGCTCAGCCACTTGCACGTTAAATTCACGAGCAGGCTGTTCCGTTGATCGGATCAACTGGAACCCCCGTCGTCGTAACCGACGGAGTGCCATAGAGATATATAATGCAAAATAGGTCATAGAAAAGGAGTTACAAAGAATTCTTCTATCATATCTTCGGGTTGACCAAAGCCTTTGTCTAGTGAGTGAAATTGGAAAGCCTGTATGTGATGAAAGTTAGTATATATGTGTGCGCACCCAATCGATTACTTAATACATTAAATTCCAGTATAATCAGAATATACACATCTGAAAGGTAATTGGAGAAAATTTCTTTAAAAAATATTCATCTTCCTTAAAATTATCAGGAAATAAAATAGACTCAAATGAATCCGCTACTTCCTCTCTCAAAAATGTTTTCGCAACAAATTCTGATAGGATCGTAATCTACACCATCTGAATAGTATTTATATAAAATCTCTGTCTGTCTATCTGTCTGTCTGCCTGTCAGTCTGTCTGTCTGTCTTCCTCTCTCTTTCTCTCTCTTTCTCTCTCTCTCTCTCTCTCTCTCTATATATATATATATATGTGTGTGTGTGTGTGTGTGTGTGTGTGTGTGTGTATAATTCTTTTGGAAACGGTGAAACTCGAAGCAGCTAAAGCTATAAATAATAGTAAGTAAATATTGGTCTAAAAAAACCCCTTAGAATAGAAAAAGTCGTAGGCTGTCCGTGGGACTCGAACCAAGAAGGCTATTTCGGATGGTTTCACTCTGCTTGAAAAGACAACGCTAGAAACAACAGCCAAGGTCTTCAACTGACGTGCTGCAGCTTGAAGCCTTCTTATTGGTTTTCCTCTTCTTCTGGTGAAAAAGGCTCCCGATCTTTGCTACAAGTACTTTTTCTGGCCTGTACCACCGTCCAGTACACCTCTTCTTCGTTCCATTTAATGAAGAATAACAGCGGAATAGCCTTGTATGTGACCATGAGGGAGTGTGGCCAAGTGGATAAGATATTGCACGCATAATCGTGAGATCATGGGTACGATTCCTAGACTGGATGGTGCACCGTGTTTTTGAGCAGGGTACAAATATTTGATCACTAGAAACAAATTATCAGTGTAGGTGGTTCCGCAAAAAAATCACAGAACCGTCTTTCTAGGATCAAGAGGCTAATACTAATTAATTAATTAACTAATTAATTGACCTCGTGTGCATTCCAGAATAGCCTTGTATTTCGCGAATATCATGAGGATGTTGGTTTTCGTGTTCACATCACTAGACAACATATCCGCGCTGTACTGCAAATCTGATAACAAGCGTCAGGTCAACATCAGTTATATCCCTTTCAAATAACAGCTTCAAACTTTGGAACAGGGCCGGCGGTTTTTGAGTGGAGGGAGTCAATTATATCGATCCGAAGTACTTGATTGGTACTTATTTTATCGACGCCGAAACGATGAAAGACAAAGTCGACCTCGATGGAATTTGAACTAAGAACGTAAAGACGGACGAAATGCCGCTAAGCATTTTCCTGCGATGCGGTAACCATTCTGCCAGCTCACCACCTTAATCATGAAGAGATATTGCAACTGACATGTCACTAAAAGAATTGATTAAGAATCCTGTCAGAAATAATGAGCCATGTAACCATGAAGGGAAGACATTAATAAAAGAACTTGTTGGCACTCCGTCGGTTACGACGACGTGGGTTCCAGTCGATCCGATCAACGGAACAGCCTGCTCGTGAAGTTAACGTGCAAGTGGCTGAGCATTCCACAGACTTGTGTACCCTTAATGTAGTTCTCGGGGAGATTCAGTGTGACAAGGCTGACCCTTTGAATTACAGGCACAACAGAGACAGGAAGTAAGAGTGAGAGAAAGTTGTGGTGGAAGAGTACAGTAGGGTTCGCCACCATCCCCTGCCGGAGCCTCGTGGAGCTTTAGGTGTTTTCGCTCAATAAACACTCACAACGCCCGGTCTGGGAATCGAAACCGCGATCCTATGACCGCGAGTGTGCTGCTCTAACCAATGGGCCATTGCGCCTCCACTAATAAAAGAACTAAACACACACTAATATTCTGGTAAATATTTAAAGCCGATCTCGGTGGAATTTGAGGTCAGAGCGTAAAGGAGCGACGGAATGCCGCTAAGCATTATTATCCAGGGTGTTAACGGTTCCGCCAGCTCACCGCCTTTAAATCTCCTTCAAATAATCCTTTCTACTATAGGTACAAGGCCTGAAGTTTTGCGGGAGTGGTTAGTCGATTACATCGATTCCAGTGCGTAACTGGTACTCATTTTATCGACCCTGAATGGATGAACGGCAAAAGTCAACATAGGCGGAATTTTAATTCAGAACGTGAAGACGGACAAAATGCCGCTAAGTATTTCGCCCGGCGTGCTAACGGTTCTGCCATATCGCCGCCTTTAGAACCGACTGTGTTTAACGCACAAGGACTCTAAGATAATGTTGACCTAGATATACTACATTCGAAGGAAAAGACATGAGGGTCACGGCTGAGACGTCTTTGAGCTTATTTCTCACCTGGAATTTTAATAAGGGCTGACCTTGGACTAAAATACAACGTTCATTTCTACTACTACTACTACTACTACTACTACTGTAATGATGTTGGCAGTACTTTGATAGGAGGTTAAGTGAGAGGTTGTGACATTCATCCATTGCTAACTTCATTTAAGAGTGAATTGTATGTAAAACTTGCCCAAGGCTCGACATCTTCCAATGCTATTGAGTTGGAGCCATGATTAATGGGAGATATGTGTGTGTGCTTTTATGTGAGTGTGTGTGCGTGTTTACGTGTTTTTATGTGAATATATGTGATTGTGAGCGTGTATGAGTGTGTGTGTGTGTATATGTATATATATCCATATACGCATACACTTGTGAGCATAGACACACAAATGTAAACACAAACACACATACACGAAAATATGCATTTATAGGAACGCATGCACACACACACGTACACACACATAGGCACACACACACAAACCTACACACACAAAGTGACATGCACATAACCATACACATTGCTACATACGCACCGGCATACATGCACTCACACACACGCGCGCACGCATGCACACACATACTAGCACACGCGAGTGTTTACATACTATCACACATACATGCACACACATAGCGACACACAAACACACACACATGCACATGCATAGTTGCGCAGAAGCACACACACACACACACAGGAGCACACACATACACACACGCACGCACACATATGCACACACGTTGCGATATGTTCTTAACTACACACGCACACACACACACACGCATGCACATATAGCAGCACACGCACACACATGCACACACACATACACACACACACATACACACATACACACAGACACACACACACACACACACACACACATACGCATTCATTCGCATAAGCATACAAAGGCAGACATCTTGAGGATGTACGTTACGAAGAACTAGAGAACGGAAGTAGACGTGTGGCGCCATCTATGCGGTTTGAATGGTTTACAATGGCAAAGATGGTCTGATTTAAGTTTAATGTGTGCTGTGTGTGTATATATATGTGTATATATATGTGTGTGAATATACATATATATGTGTGTGTGTGTATATATATTTATATATATATATATATATATATGCATGTTTGTGAATGTGTGTGTATTGGGATGCGTATACAAATGCGTGTGTTTGCGCATGCGTATGTTCATCTATAAGTGTACATGCGCTGGTGTGTCCGTATGGGTATGATTGTACGATTAGGAGCATGAATGTGTGTGTGCGTGTGTGTGTTGTCTTTGAGAGTGATTGTTAGGCCTTTGGTAATTTATCACTATTGTCCTTGTAGTCGTTACAGAAACACCGAGAACTGCTGCTGCTGCTGACAGAGGTACAGACTCAGAGACACGCAAACACACACACACGCACATTCATACACGCACACCTTATACATGCACAC
>NC_068989.1:82622378-82625131 GCF_001194135.2 Octopus bimaculoides
CCTTCCCCCTCCCAAAAAGAAAAGCTCTACATTGTATTTGTCCCATCTTCGTTGAGCCCTGTGTGGCTAATAAAAGAAATGTATCTATCTATCTATCTATCTATCTATCTATCTATCTATCTATCTATCTATCAATCAATCAATCTATCTATCTATCTGTCTATCTATCTATCTGTTTGTCTGTCTGTCTGTCTGTATTTGTGAGTGGATTTGGGAAACAGAAACTGCAAGAAGCCCGTCGTATATGTGTGCGCGTGTGTTTGTGTCTGTGTTTGTCCCCTCACCATCGCTTGTCAACCGATGCTGGTGTGTTTACGTACCCGTAAATCTAGTGGTTTGACAAAAGACCAATAGAATAAGTACTATGCTCACTGGGAATAAGTCCTAAGATCAATTTCTTCGACTAAATGACCCTTTACGATAGTGCTCCAGCATGACTGCAGTCGAATGACTGAAACAAGTAAAAAAAATAAAAGAATACATACGTTGAAGGAATAATTCCAAGTGGCTATTTGTGTTCCTATGTGTTCGTTCCGTTGTCTGTAGTTCATTTTTCTAACGTCCTGTACCCGAATATGCATCTATATACACATGTAGATGTAAGTATGTACATATATGTGTTTATACATGCTTATATATCCTTTGTATTATATATATATATATATATATATATATATATATATATAATCAATCCAAACATGAACAAGCAAGAAAAAAACAACAACGCGAGGACGTGGAATAAGTACAGTGTTATTGGACGCTCAGGAAAGGAAAGAAAAGAAAGAGGATTTCATTTTTCGAGCGGTGCTCTTCATCATAAATATAGAAAAGTCCAAAGAAGGGAAGACAGAGAAAGAAAATCTCCAACGATACACACGCGGTATGCATGTGTATATGGTTGTGTATGTACGTATTAATTACTGTTAGGGATACAGTATTTCGTTTTTGCAGCCAAAATATATATTACAAAGTATATTAAATGTTTACAAGTTACTATTGTGCCTTAACTTGGGTTAGCAGTGCAGTGCATTCACTTTTAAGTCTATATCTATAGATTTCCTATAGAATTAAGAGCCAGCATTGTAATTTACTAAGTTTCGTAAACGAATACATCTATGTAAACAAAGTAATCGAAGATAAAAAAAAGATAGGTAATGGGTGTATATGCATATTTCAAGAGTTATTGCTCTATTATCAGTACCATATCTGACCCATTAACTATCCATGAATACATTGCTTAAATACCCATTATGTTTAGCCGTATAACGCTACTGAATTGATCGATTTGCATATTAAACACATTCCTGACAGCTGGTATGTAAATATTAATTGTTAGCAAGGATGCAGTATTTCATTTTGCAACCATAATACACTCCATGTACGTGTTCGCGTGTTCGTCCATCGGAGTGATAAGGACCGTCTAATCATCCTATCCTTAAGGATGACTGATGACTTGCACAGTAACTTTGTTTAAAGTAAACAGTTGCACATCGTCATCTTTCTCATGCGTGACCATCTTCAATCTAGTAGCAAGACCAGGTCAAGACACCTGAAGATGGAGATGGATGCAATGGACGACAAAGTTATCTTACTTTTTTCCCCATCTTGTTCTCTGCAATCCACAATGTGCAGCCGCAGCTGCCGTTCTCCTCGTTGAACCATGAAAGTTTCTTCTGCAAGACCTGCTGGATCCAGTCCTCATACGCATAGCCCTAATATATTAATTAACCAAAAGCTGAGACCCTGATGAGTGCTACTACTTCAGGTCAGAGTAGACTTGGGAACAATGATGGTTAAGCGATGGGTCCACACTCTTCAAAAATCCTGGGATTTCCGAACCAGGCTCTCACTACCAAATGCAGTTTAAAGTCATACCCAAGACGAATACACACATGTCTGTACACATACGCATATATATACACACATACATATATACACGCACAGACACATTGTTTGGTGATCGCTTGAATTCAGAAAGAGAGAAAAACATATCCAACATAGAGTGTAGATTTCGCATATTTTATTAAAATATCTGAAAACTTTACTTTGGGTTTCAAGATACCGATTATTCAAACGACTGAAGTTGATGAACACAACTATTCGGAAACTCATCGATAAATGGTTAGTCATCGCGATTTCACTGGTTCCAGAAAGAATCGTTGGGAAACTTGCCACACATTTGGTTATTCAGTTATTATGCGTAGAACACAAGATATTTTAAGTAATTCCACGCAAAAATACGTAATATTTTCATGTCTTCAGGATCTTTTGTGTAAACCACTCGGTGAAATAAACTGGCTGAGATAAAATCTATACGCACACACGCACACACAACGCACACACACGCACGCACACGCACACACACACACACACACACTCTTACACACACATACCTATGTATGTATTTGTGTGGGTATATATATATATATATATATGTGTGTGTGTGTGTGTGTGTGTGTGTGTGTATGTATGCATGTATGTATGTATATATATATATGTGTGAGTATGTGTAAGTATGTGTGAGTGCGTGCGTGTGAGGGCGTGTGTATGTGAGTCGTAGCACGAATTTCACGTCACAATTCGGCTTAAATATATATACGTATTGAGGACATTATTTGTCTTTCATTGACAACCTAGAGCTTTCTCACACACACACATACACACAGCAGGAGAGAGAGAGTATGTAAGTGCATGCCTCTATGTGTGTGTGTGTGTGTGTGTGTGTGTGTGTGTGTGTGTGTGTGTGTATTTAT
>NC_068989.1:82625141-82625685 GCF_001194135.2 Octopus bimaculoides
TGTGTGTGTGTGTGTGTGTGTGTGTATTTATGGGTTTACACTTTAAAGGACATTACGCCAATAATTTATAGCCGACACTTTTCCTTTTCCAGGCTAGTTTTATAGTCTTCTAAATAATAATTTAAATAATTAATTCAATATGTAATAAATCTGTAATTAGTATGTAATAAATTATCTTTTAATTACTATATTTCTACTGTGAAGCCTCTTAAATTTAAAATTTATTACTCTCAGCATTATACATACCATGAAAGCTATATAACAGAATATATATATATATATATATATATATACTCGCACACATACACACACACACTTGCACATAAACACACGTGCACACACACATACTGGGGAGAAAGAGGAACTGCGAGAAACAAATGTACACAAACACTCATATATATATGTATATGAAAACTTTACTCCGTATATACATCATATGCGTTATATACCAGTACTTCTGCCTACATATACTTATGTACATGAACTTTACCTCGTATATTCATCACGTGCAATATATATATATATATATATATATATATATATA
>NC_068989.1:82625881-82630060 GCF_001194135.2 Octopus bimaculoides
AACTCTTCGAAACGCCGGTGTTTTAATGGTGGCAGCTGATGAAGGATATGTTCTCTATGTGGCCTGCTTGTTTGTTGTACCTTGTTTATCATTTTGTCCATGTTCTTTTGCAACGTCATGTACCCAGATATGTATCTATATGTACATGTAGATGAAGGTATGTACATACATGTACATATACATGCATATACTCATATATTGTTTATATATATATATATATATATATGAATTCTATCTACCAATGCGGTGTTGAGCACTAATTTTCATCGTTCGCGCTTTACGTATATATATATATATATATATATATATTGGAGTGTGTGTGAATGCATGTGTGTGTATGAGTGCATACGTGTGAATATTTATGTATCTGTAAATGTATGCGTATGTATGTGCTTGTACTAGATTTACAGAATCCTTACAGGCTCTTTTTCGTTTTCCTCCAACCACTTGAATGATTTTTTTTTTCAATTCTCCATGGATTATTTTCAAATTTTCCACAGAGGTGTAAATTTGCAAGTTAATGATGACCGTCAGCTTTAATTTTCATCGTTCAGAAATCGATAAGTTAAAATATCGATAAAAGATTGATAAAATAAAGTCATATACAGTAGAACATTACAATACGAGTGCATCATTGTACGTGTAATTTGCTGTACGAACCGAGACCCGAGCGAATTTTTGTCTTGAAGTACGAGCGGAAATCCGCAGTACGAGCGGAAATCCGCAGTACGAGCACACAAATCGTCCCATCTTCAAGGTAACTCAGTTAATGAAACCACTTTACATATTTCTTTTACATTCTCTTTTTCATAATTGTCATTTTACTTGTAACTACATCTTTTCTGCTTTAAAACGCCCAAAGAATTATTCTTGAGTGGTTTTGTGGGGGCTGGAGCGGATTAATTATACTTCAGTTAATTTCAACGGGAAAAATTGATTTGTAAAACGAGTAACTCGAAAAACGAGCTCGGTCATGGAACGAATTAAACTCGTATTGAGAGGTATCACTGTACTGACATCGATCTATAATATCACGCCCAGCGCTGGATTAACCATTAAGCAAAATAAGCACATGCTTAGGGCATCAAGGGAAGGAGGGCGCACCACAGAAATGGTAAATGGCTTACGGCACAAAAGAAATCACTTAAAACTTGCTAAAATAATATCCGTTGTCAAACAAAAAGAAAAAAGAAGAGAAAGAAAGAAATTGCGGTGCAGGCGTAGCTGTGTGGTTAAGAAGCTTGCCAACCAACCAGCTATGTGGTCTTTAACGGGATTCGAAACCTCATCGTCTGTTTTACACACGATAAGTAATTACTGTCGAACCGAGTGAAAAGTAAACTATTTCATTAAATGGAAAACATCAGGGGAAGACAGATGGCATGTCACGTGAATGACACAAGACACAAAACACGCATGCGTGCTTGCAATGTATGTTTATACGTGTTTGTGATTGAGTCGTGAGTGTGTGTGTGTGTGTGTGTGTGTGTGTGTGTGTGAAACAGTAAAGAGAAGCTATTTCCTATATCACACCGTTAAGTGGAGTTGATTTCCAAAATTTTTACTGCTGTTTAGACGCCATCTCAAGTGGCTATTCGTATTCCTGTTGTTGTTGTTGTTATGGCTTAAATGTTATTTCTGTCTTGTTGTTCTTGTTGCTTTCATTATTGTTGTTGTTGTTGTTGATGATGTACTTCTTGGTTTTGCTTTGCCGTGTGTTTTTCTTTTTTTTACCTTCGTTATCATTATTGTTGTTATTGTTGTTATTGGTACTGGTAGTCATGGTGACAACGATGGCGGAGAAGTTTGTGATGACGATAATAGTGATGATGAAATTTATAATATTGGTTTCAAATTTTGGCACAAGGCCAGCAATTTCAGAGGAGTGGGGTAAATGGATTATATCAACCCCACTGCTCGACTGGTACTTATTTTATCGACCCCGGAAGGATAAAAAGCAAAGTCAACTACGGCGGTATTTGAACTCAGTGCGCAAAATCAAAGAAATGCTACTAATCATCATTCCTGGGACGGTAACGATTCCGTTTGCTCATTTCTACTATAGCACAAGGCCTGCAATTTTAGAGGGAAGGAGGGGTGCGTCGGTTACATTGAATCCAGTGCTCAAGTAGTACTTATTTCATCCACTCCGAGAGAGTAAAAGGCAAAGTCGACCTCAGCGGAATTTGAGCTCAAAGCATATAGACGGATGAAATAATAATAATAATAATAATAATAATAATAATATCAGACAAATACATAACAAAAATACCAGGACTTACAAATATATATAACATACAGAAAATTGCACTACTGGGTACTGCACACATTCTACGCAAAACACTTTCAATACAGTAAACATAAGAGCACCACAGCAAACCACAGCACATACCCAAGGCGCACAGAGCTGCGCTCGGTAGTGAAGTGAAAGCACGTTATAAAAATAAAACTACTGAACAATAATAATAATAATAATAATAATAACAAGAGGATTCAGAGAGAGCGAACCTCTGGCAAAGCAACACCAACGTCCTCTCAACGATTAGCCAGAGATGATTTTTAAAATGAGAACATCTAAAAACGAACTGTATGAACCCGATCGCTCTCAAAAATTAAGTAAAAAAAAAAAAACAGGAAAATAATCTAGAATCCTTGTCCGGTATACCGCATCGATCTCAAAATCTAATCACTTCGTGCCAGTCACGAGGCCAAACTTTCTTGAAAGTTTCATCCGGATCCATCCGGCGGTTCTTGAGATATCTTGTCCACGGACAAACAAACAAACAAACAAACACGACTGAAGGCAATAATAATAATAATAATAATAATAATAATAATAATAATAATAATAATAATAATAATAATACGCTTCTGATCTTAACTGACTGGAAGTGTTACCATGTTCATTGTTTTGTCTTGGTATAAAAAGATGCACCACGGCAAATTTTCTGCTCAGTACCACATATTTGCTTGTCAGTTATTTGACCTTAACCAGTTGAGCATGTCCCTTATGGCCGACGATATGTGCATCTCTGATCATGAGCAGAAGTAGTGGGGGAGCATCATGGCCATGTGTTGAGAGGAATTCTTTGGGGGTTTGGATAATTCACCTTTGGAAGCATGGGTGTTTCGTTCAGTATCTCTAAACAACACTATCATCGAGACAATAAAATAGTCCCTATGTTCAAATTCTGCCGAGGTCGACTTTGCCTTTCATCCTTTCGGGGTCGATAAATTAAGTACCAGTTGTGTACTGTGGTCGATATAATCAACTGGCCCCCTCCCCCAAAATTTTGGGCTTTGTTCTTAAGGTAGTAAAGTATCCACGTTCATTTTAAGGCAGCGAGCGGGCAGAATCGTTAGCACGCCGGACGAAATGCTTAGCGGTATTTCGTCTGTCTTTACGTTCGATGTGATCGACTTAATCCCTTTGTCTGTCCTAGTTACGCACTGGGGTCGACGTAATCGACTTAATCTCCATGTCTGTCCTTGTTTGTCCCCTCTATGTTTAGCCCCTTGTGGGCAATAAAGAAATAAGAATCGTTAGCACACCGGGCGAAATACTTAGCGGTATTTCGTCTGTCGTTACGTTCTCAGTTCAAATTCCACGGAGGTCGACTTTGCTTTTCATGCTTTCGGGATCGATAAATTAAGTACCAGTTGCGTACTGAGGTCGATCTAATCGACTGGCCCTGTCCCCCCAAATTTCGGGCCTTGTGCCTAGAGTAGAAAGCAATAAAACAGTCCCTATACTAATGTTCGGCTCGTTAAATCTCCTTCAGTGTTACTGGGTAACAATGTTAAGTATGGATCATGATACCGGCTAATTTAGTCGTGAATAGACGGGGACAAAGGTCACAGCTGGAACACTTGTCGAACGTTATTAATTTCAGCGCATAATCACCACTCTACCGTTACCCAAACCTATCACCATCATCACTAGAAACATTCGATTAGCTGGTCTGCGTGGGGAAAAATTTATTTCCTAGTGGCTGTGTGGTAAGTAGCTTGCTCACGAACCACATGATTCCAGGTTCAGTCCCACTGCGTGGCACCTTGGGCAAGTGTCTTCTACTATAGCCTCGGGCCGACCAAAGCCTTGTGAGTGGATTTGGTAAACGGAAACTGAAAGCAGCCCGTCGTATATATGTATATATATATATATATATATATATATAT
>NC_068989.1:82630307-82631193 GCF_001194135.2 Octopus bimaculoides
GTATTTTCGTCCCCGTAACTTAACGGTTCGGCAAAAGAGACCGATAGAATAAGTACTAGGCTTACAAAGAATAAGTCCTGGGGTCGATTCGCTAGATTAAAGGCGGTGCTCCAACATGGCCACAGTCAAATGACTGAAACAAGTAAAAGAGTAACCGTATGGTTCTGCGTTCAGTCCCACTGCACGGTGTAGAGCAGAATTCATGACAGACGAACTGTAGACAGGAACTTCGCTGCGGGCTAGCTAGGGAGCTGGTCTGCAGCAAAGTGGACTTCTGAGAGAGAAGAGAAGCAAAATAATGGAAGCAGTAAGCGTTAAGTGAATTCTAATTAATTAAACAGAAATAACTAGTGACTTAAGCCCTGATTTACGTAAAGTAATAAACTTTTGATAAACACATTCTCGTATTCACTAGCTTATTTGAGTGTAGCTTAACGGCACCTTGGACAAATGTCTTCTACTAAAGGCCCGGATCAATCAAACACTTGTGAATGGATTTGGTAGGCGGAAACTTAAAGCCGGCGAGCTGGCAGAAACGTTAGCACGACGGGCGAAATGCTTAGCAGTATTTCGTCTGTCTTTACGTTCTGAGTTCAAATTCCGCCGAGGTCGACTTTGCCTTTCATCCTTTCGGGGTCGATAAATTAAGTACCAGTTACGCATTGGGGGTCGATGTAATCGAATAATCCCTTTGTCTGTCCTTGTTTGTTCCATCTATGTTTAGCCCCTTGTGGGCAATAAAGAAATAGGAAACTTAAAGAAGCATGTTGTGTGTGTGTGTGTGTGTGTGTGTGTGTGTGTGTTTTGGTGCGTGTGTATCTTGTGTTTGTTCCCACCACCACACCGCTTCTCAACCGGTACTGGTTTGTCTATGCCGTCGTAACTT
>NC_068989.1:82632438-82634995 GCF_001194135.2 Octopus bimaculoides
ATATTTACCACTTCCGAGATTCCGCTCTCTATGAAACAAAGGTTGCCCGGATTTTATTTATTCTATTCCTTAATTTTGGGATTTTTATTCGCTTACCCGGTAACCCTGGTTGCCAGCCGTGAATTATAAAAGATTTTTTTCCAGCTTATCGTATATCCATATGTGAAGAATTCACAACTTTCTGCACCAATAAACCCCTATTGTTCCTGAAAGTTGTATTTTTTTAAAATATTTTCTACGGATTGCTTAAAGCTCACTTATTCCCTACCAACAAATATACATACATACATACATACATACATACATACATACATACATACATACATATATAGAGAGTAGAAAACAGCCAACAACTGATGAAGGGTCGTTATTTATGTTGTTTGTCTTGTTTTCCGTTTGTGTCTTTTGTTGTTCGAAAAAATAGTTCATATTCCATCTACTCGTACTTCGTATTTTTTTTTGTTGCCCACATTTGCATATATATATATATATATATATATATATATATATATATATATATATATATATATATATATATATATATATATATACGTATAGATGTATGTACATATACGTATGTATATATGCATATATATATTATTTATATTATTATATGATCGAACGCCACGCATCCTCTTCCAAGTAAGTTTTATCTTAATAATTCTGATGCGCACTCTATACGATCCTTTTACTCTTTCGTTTTTCTCTCTTTCTCTCTCTTATTCTTTTACCTCCTCTTCTCCTACTATTCTATCCTATTACTCTGTCACTCTCCCTCACTCCTCCTCTCTTGCTCACGTGGCTCCCACTTGACCATCTGCCATCTTTCTTAGTTCTCCTAACTTGTGTTTCTTTCTTTCTCTCCGTTGTAGCTGGAATAAGGAAGACGTGTTCTTGTCTGTCTCCTGTCCAAGCTTGATTTACGCGTTCGCCACCACAACCACGTTATGGCTTAGCAGCCGTTCCTGTTTGTTTCCACTGTCCTGTTTGTGTTACCAATTTTGACCCACCGCAAAAATCCCAAATTTTATTTAATTTGCTTTGCGGGAGCAACTGTTTTATCGAAAGCGTATATTGTTGTTAAATGCTTGAAATCCGAGAGTAGAAAAACAGCCAACAACTGATGAAGGGTCGTTCCTTATGTTGTTTGTCTTGTTTTCCATTTGTGTCTTTCGTTGTTCGAAAAAATATGGTCGACTTTGCTTTCATTCTTTCGGGGTCGATAAATTAAGTACCAGTTGCGTACTGTGGTCGATCTAATCGACTGGCCCCTTCCCCCAAAAATATCAGACCTTGTGCCTAGAGTAGAAAGAAAGAAAATTTTCATCGAATGTTGGTTTGAAGAAATTGGAAAGAAGCGGAGAAAGTGAAGAGAGAGAGAAACAGTGAGAGGGAGAGAGAGAGAGACAGGAAGAAGATGAGAGAGTGAAAGAGAGAAAGAGTGAGAGAAAGAGAAGGAAAGAGAGGGGGAGGAGTAAAACAGCAAAGCGAGAGATAAGATCTATTTATAGAAATTGGTAAATGGTAACTTCTTTGGTGACGCTGGTGATGCTAGTGATGGTGATGATTAATATTGCTGCTGCTGCTGGTGATGGTGATGATGTGGTGATGATGATGATGATGATGATGATGATGATGATGATGATGATGAAGATGATGATGATAATGAAGACGACAGTCACGACGATGATGACGATAACGATGATGATGATGATGATGATGATGATGATGATGATAATGATAATGATGATGATGATGATGATGATGATAATGATAATGATGATGATGTTGATCGCGGTTATGATGATAATGCCGAAGATGATGGTGATGATTATAGCGATAAGGACGATCTAGAAGATAGTGATGACGATGGTGATACTTAATGCATTATCTATCATGGTTATTTGATTATTCCCAGGAGTCCGTTAGCAGATCCCAGCAGCTCCCAGCAGTTTCAAGCGGGTTCCAGCAAGCCACAGCGAGACTCCCAGCGATTCCCAGCGACTCCCAGCAAACCCACTGCCGGCAGACCCTTACATCGTACTGACTGTCTCCGGTAAAAGTTTAATTTTCTCCTCAGTGGTTACGTTAATAAGGGAAAGCAACAGGGTTCTAAGATGGCGGAGAAGCAGAAGAAATAAGGGATTGGGGATTCTAGATCCCTTTAGAAGCAGTTTTAGAGGTGCAGCTCCCTAAGGATGTATACAAGCAAGGGTGTTATATAATTGGATGACATCACTAGAGAAGAAGACCATTAAAACACTGTCACGTTTTACTGAACATTTGCACGAGCAAACGGCGGCGCCTCTGTGTGGTCACATGACTTGCTATAAATAACAGCCAAGTCTCTAGAGTGTGCCTTTTATATTCTCCAGGCGATATTGGAAAAACGGAAATAGAATACATTATCTATTTCCTTCTATATATAATTCGATTTTATTTTCAAGTGTCTTTTTGTAGTATCTATCTATCTATCTATCTATCTATCTATCTATCTATCTATCTATCTATATACTCTTTTACTTTTTTACTTGTTTCAGTTATTTGACTGTGGCTA
>NC_068989.1:82636439-82639135 GCF_001194135.2 Octopus bimaculoides
ATATATATATATATATATATATATATATATATATATATATATATATATATATACATATACACACACATATCCATTCATGCACGCACGTATATATACATATATAAGCACAAACACATACACACACGTACACACACACACATACACATAAACGCGTACATATATGTATACGAACGAGTGTGCACAGGAATTTTCTAAAATGCAGGCATAGTCCTAAAATATATATATATCCATTCATGCACACACATAAACACATATACATACATACATAATGTATACGGACGAGTGTGCGCACGAGTGAATGCAAGCCTAACCGTGTAAGTTTTGTTTATACACGCCGTGTATATACAGAACTTAAATACGTTTGTAAATAATAAGGGTATTAGCAAAGTTAATAATTAATTAGTCAATTAGAGTTATTTATTTTCTTTACTAATACCAAACTGATTAATTTAGAATTAAGCGGAGAAATATAAAGGATGTTATTAACATTTGGTGCCCCCTGGGTGCTTACAATGCCTTATAGTTATATATATATGTGTGTGTGTGTGTGTGAGTGTGTGCGCGCGCGCGCGCGTGTATACATATATATATATATATATATATATATATATATATATATATATATATATATATATATATATATATATATATATATATATATATATATACCTTTGGGGAAAATCTGGGTTTATATGTATGATGTATGGTGTATTTATGGTGTGTATATGCTATCTTTGCATGAGATGGATGTGTACGAAGTGCGTATATATACATGTATATATATATATATATACATATATATGTGTGTGTGTGTGTATGTGTGTGTGTGTGTGTGTGTGTGTGTGTTTATATATATGTGTGTGTATAGTGCATACATATTTAATTATGTATATACATATACATGACTGTGCAAGGTTTGTGTCTGTGTGTGCGTATCCTGTTTATATTCTTGTAGAAGGGACGCGTTCCTATGGTAAGGCGGTTGGTCTGCTGCCAACCCTATCTGTGTGGCGGCTTAGGCATGCCCCGTGGCTTTTGATGTGCAGGCACGCATTCAGGTTGCGCCACCTGCAACGATTTCTAGAAGATAAATGTGTGTGGGTTCCGTTTGTGAGACACGCCTTTCCGCAGCTCGTCTCCATGACGGAGCTGCAGTCTTGCGTAAAGGATAGGCCAAGACTGGACGCCTGGCACTTAGAATGTTTTCAGACGCTCAATGTCCTCTACAAGTCGGGAAATAGGATCGGTGGATGTTCCACTTTAGCTATATACAGAGGATTAGGAGCGGGAAAGTGCGACGACGTCCTAGGAGGGGACCCTAGGTGTCGACGAGACGAACTGGCTAGTCTATTCCGGAGGACTTTCCAGTTAGGGACTATTATGGATAATTTCCAGATGTCTTTGGCCCTGGCAGTGCTACCAGGGGGCGCTACCGGTTCGTGATAAACAGTACAGGCACGGATGTGCTGTCAGACGGGTGTCCGAGGTGCTCGCAGAGCGACGAAACCGTTCTGCATGCACTTGTTCAATGTCCGGGCATTGCTGACTTGTAGAGTTATGTCAAACAGCTGCTGTCGCAAGTGGGACGGATCCGTCTGTCATCCGTGTCCATAATAATGATTGCCCCGCCGCCCTCCTTTAATCGGGCATGCAAGGCAGCTTTCTTTTGTCTGGTGGTTGTAGCGAAAGAGGTTGTCTGGTGAACGAGGCTGAAAGGAATGAGGACAAAATCATTCCTCTTTGGTAAAGCCCTCATCGACATTTTTCAAGTTTAACTTGAAAAGGAAATTGAGAGTGGAGAGAGAAGTGCTGTCCTCAAGTGAATTTATGCAAAGGTGGGTGAAAGTTGCGAAAATGGCAAGAGTGGATGGTACCACTCACAGTGTAGACCTGTGAGTCGGAAGAAAGGGGTTGGAGAGGGCTCTCGTGCTTGGTATTCAGGGTGGTCCTTCGATAGTGGGGTTCCTCGGTTATCCCTAGAGGTCCACCACCTATATCATGCCATAATAAGTAAACCCCGACACTTTATGTCTGTCTTTGTATTGTACCCCCTCATCTTTCGCGTTGGTGGCAAATAAAAGAAATCATCATCATCATCATCATTATTATTATTATTATTATCATTATTATTATTACTACTACCTCTGCCTTCGCTGTTGTTTTCAGTCGTGTTTGTTTGTGTGTTTGTGTGTGTGTGTGTTTGTTTGTCCGTGGACAAGATATCCCAAGAACCGCTGAATGGATTCGGATGAAACTTTCAGGGATGTTTGACCTCGCGACTGGCACGAACTGATTAGATTTTAGGATTGATGCGGTATACCGGACAAGGATTCTGGATTAGTTTTCCTGCTTATTATTATTATTTTTACTTAATTTTCGAGAGCGGTCAGGTTCATTTTCAGTATTCTCGTTTGTGAGAGCAGTCGAGTTTATTTCAGATATTCTCATTTTAAAAATTATCTCAGGCTAATCGTCGAGAGGACGTTGGTGTTGCCTTGGCAGAGGTTTGCGCTATTTTGAGTGCTCTTGTTGTTGTTGTTATTATTATTATTATTATTATTATTATTATTATTATTATTATTATTATTATTATTATTAATATAGAAAGGATTGAGGTAACTCCTCCTGAAGATATAGAGTCAAAATTAAAAGAAGAGTGCCATGGCACTCTTCTTTTAATTTTGACTCTATATCTT
>NC_068989.1:82639365-82640265 GCF_001194135.2 Octopus bimaculoides
AAATGAAGTAGATTGACAAATTTATTTTTTGAACCAGTTGAAGACACACGAGATGTCGAAATATCGTTCACCAGATAACAAATGGCACTCTTCTTTTAATTTTGACTCTATATCTTCAGGAGGAGTTACCTCAATCCTTTCTATATTAACCAAAATGAAGTAGATTGACAAATTTATTTTTTGAACCAGTTGAAGACACACGAGATGTCGAAATATCGTTCACTATTATTATTATTATTATTATTATTATTATTATTATTATTATTATTATTATTATTATTATTATTATTATTACATTAAAACAATTGTGTTACCGAAGACTGGGATTTTAGAGTCAATTGTTCTATACTGATGCCAATAACATCTCTTAACTCTGCTGGCCCTTCTTATAACCACGTTCACCAAAACAAAATAAGATTTATGACGGATTACTGGATTACCAGATTACCGAGAAAACTTAGCAACTGTGAGGTGTAGACCAAATCTGGAAACCAATAGTTATGAAGTTTCAAGTACTATTATGAGTTTTCTCTGAATTAATGATAAATGAAATTCCGGACAGACTTGGTGCACAGACTCAAACACACACGCGCGCGCACAGTCACACGTCCACCAACAACATTCTGTTATACACATATAGGCACACACATGTAAATGAATGAGTGTGAGTGTGTGCGAGCGCATGCTTGTGCATTTGCGTATGTGTGTCTATTAATTTTGTTTGTATGTATGTGTATGTATGCGTGCATGTATAAATGTGCACACGCACACATGTGTGCATGTATATGTATATATAAACATATATATATATATATATATATATATACACACACACATATATATATATATATATATACACACATATATATATATATATATATATATATATATATATATATA
>NC_068989.1:82641177-82641787 GCF_001194135.2 Octopus bimaculoides
TGAACTCACCAAATCTAAGTAGGACATACAGACAGACATTACGTTGTCTATAGAATACGTTCTGGCTTCTTCTTTTTCTGTTAATGATGCCACACCAAAACAACAAAAACGGCGGAGGTCAAACAGATCGCTGTTTGTCTCAACAATTTTTAATTTTCCGCTACTAACACACAAACTATCGTCTGCTTTTATAGAATTACTGCGCCATATTTGTAACGGTGTTTGTTTTTAATTTTTTGCTATGTTACTTGTTTGTGTGTGCGTATGTATGTGGATATATGTATGGCTATATATATATATGTGTGTGTGTGTGTGTCTGTGTGTGTGTGTTTGTGTTTGTATTGTGTGTTGCTTGTTGTTTTGATCTTACTTTCTGTGACTTAATATAGGATGTAGTAACGCTTAAGGACATTTTAGTGTTTAGTTACTTTGCTTTCTCTCTGTCTGTCTGTCTGTCTGCCTGCCTGTCTGTCTGTCTGTCTGTCTCTCTCTCTCTCTCTCTCTCTCTCTCTCTCGCATTTTCTCTCTTTCCGCTTCTCTCCCCCTATCTCCATCTCTGTCTCCCTCTATCTATCTATCTATCTATCTATCTATCTATGTTTATATATAT
>NC_068989.1:82642380-82643602 GCF_001194135.2 Octopus bimaculoides
TATATATAAAGAGAGAGAGAGAGAGAGATTCAAAATTGAATGTAGTACTTATGTTTAGTCACCAGAATATAGTATGGTATTATCCAAAAACAATTCCAAGATGATCAAAAATCAAAAAAAAAAAAAAAGCAACACGGATTTTAAAGATTATTGTCAGTGCATATAGTTGTGTCTCTACAAATTACATTACACCTCTGGAATATCGACCTCTCCCACACAGCCCACTAAAACCATGGCACAAAGAGAGGGTGAGAGAAAAAAGTTCCAGTGATGGAATGAATCTGTAGTCTTCGAATTAGCTTTCTCCGTTCTGGTTTTGTGAAGCCTAATTTCTCAAGATTGGTACTTAGGCAGTGTGTTACATATTCCAAGACCCCAATAATTACAGGTATATACCTGAACTTGTGTATGTGTGTATATAAAATATGCAATAATCCCTCGTCTATCGCGGGTGTTTCGTTCCAAACCCCACCGCGATATGTGAAAATCCGCGAAGTAGAAACAACTTTGTACCGTATATATTTTCATAATTATTTTTATAATTTGTTTATATTTATTTTATTATAAATGCAAAACAACATCACAGAGGAATCGACGTAAGAATAAATAATAAACCGTGATATGTGAACCGCGATATGTGAACCGCGATACGGCGAGGGATTATTGTTGAGCACACATATCTGCATAGAAGTATATTTGTATATCCATATACAAACGTGCATATTATATATGTATATGTGCGTGCGCGTGCGAGTGTATATATTTATGTACATGTGCATGTATAAGTGTGGGTGTATGTGTATGTATGTGTGTGTGTGTGTGTGCGTGCGTGTGCGTGTGACTATGAGGGTGTGTGTGTGAATGTATGCTTGTATCTGCAAGTGATACATGTTTCAAAATTTTAAATTAAATACCCACATATTATCAAACTTCAACCTAAATATACAACCGGCTTATGTATTCTCACGATAATAAAAGTGGTTGCTTAAGAATTTCCTGTCTATCAACAGACTCGTATTTGTCTCTGAGCAGTTCGGAGCATTCATACAGGGAGGGGAGGATGGGATGTTTGGGAGTAGATGGTGGAAGAGAAAGGGACATTTAGAATATCTTGATAAGATTTTAGACAGACATATCATTTCATCGCTTTATACTGTATATTTAACAGATTGTCACATACAATGCACACAAACAGACAGACATACTCATATAGTTATATATG
>NC_068989.1:82644080-82648355 GCF_001194135.2 Octopus bimaculoides
GTGGGTGCGTAGTGAGAAGGTGCTGGCGTGGTTGTGTGGTAACAAGTTAGCTCCTCAACCACATGGTTCTATGTTCAGTCCTGCCGTGTGGCAACTTGGGCAAGTCTTATCTACTAAAGCCCCGGACTGACCAAAGCCTTCTGAGACAGGCTTTGAGACTGTGGGAGTGTGATTTAATTCGAATTATTCAATTAATGAATTCTATCTACAAAAATATAATTAAAACCTGAAATGAATGCTAACAGTGTCATAAAGATATTTTGTTAGTAAAATATCATCGTGAAATATGTTTGTTTTACTCAAGCGAAGATACTGAACAAATAACTACTCAAAATAATTTAATATTTCGCGGATATACAATGAATTATTAATTATTTTACGAGCATACACTTTTTATTTAATAATTTTTTCTGTAGGCAATATTGACAAATTCAAAAGGCGGCGAGCTGGCAGAAACGTTAGCACGTCGGGCGAAATGCTTAGCGGTATTTCGTCTGTCTTTACGTTCTGAGTTCAAATTCCGCCGAGGTCGACTTTGCCTTTCATCCTTTCGAGGTCGATAAATTAAGTACCAGTTACACACTGAGGTCGATGTAATCGACTTAATCCGTTTGTCTGTCCTTGTTTGTCCCCTCTGTGTGTAGCCCCTTGTGAGCTATAAAGAAATAAGAAACGTTAGCACGCCGGGCGAAATGCTTAATGGTATTTCGTCTGTCTTTATGTTTTTAGTTCAAATTCTGCCGCGGTCGACTTTGCCTTTCATCCTTTCGGGGTCGATCTAATCGACTGCCACCCCCTCCCTCAAAATTTCGGGCCTTGTGCCGAGAGTAGAAAAGAATATGACAAATTCAAAACTGTTGTCGTCTATATAAGCGTATGTGTGTTCATCTGCATTATATACACCTTGTGTTTCCTTTTTGATGTTTTTGTAGATATATATATATTTATAGAAGTTAAAATGTGTGACTTAACTAATTTCAATGAAGACAAATTGCTGGAGCGCGGATGGCTAGAACTTCAGTCATTAAAACTGCTGAATTATTTAGCGCTTCGAGAAGTAGAGTCTCTAAAATCATGTTGGCCTTTCAAAAATAATGTAAAACCAGCTCTTTGAAGCACAATTCTGGACGCAAAGCAAAGTTCGAAGAAAATAACCGCAGAATAGGAAAACATATTGTATCTAAAAATCGTGAAACTACGCACAATTCTGGACGAAAAGCAAAGTTCACAGGAAAGGACCGCAGAATAGGAAAACATTGTATCTAAAAATCGTGGAAGAACATCAGAAAAAAGTGATAGCAGAACTAAGCAATTACCTTGTCAGCCATGTTTCAACCAAAACCATTTGTCATAAGTTCAGTTTAGTTGGATATCATGAGAGGGCTGCAAAAGCTAAATCTATCCTGCACCCCAATAACATTGATAGGCAGAAAAACTGGTGCCTAAACTATGAGAAGTGGTTAATGCCTCGGTAGAACAATGTTATATTTTCTGATGAATCTTCATTCACCCTTTTCCCACATTAGAATGAATTTGTCTTTGAGTCTGATTATATGGCCCTTCCTAGTCTGAAGCTAGGAGATGAATCTGTGATGATTTGGGCAACCATATTACGGGATTTTCGTGGCCCTTTATTTGTTCTGCATGGCAGAATTAACGCCAAGGATTATCTGAGAAGTTTGGCTGATTCTGATTATGTCCATCCCCTGGTATAATCATTGTGCTCTGATAATAATGTAATCTTCTGAGACGGTTATGCGCCGATTCACATAATTAATTAGTACGAAAAGCACAGAAGTGATGTAGACTACTTAAACTAACAATTACTGGATCTCAATATAGTCAAATATTTTTGGTACATTTTAGAGCTGCAAGCGGTTTCCCCTCCACCATCGTCAGTGAAATAGCTATATCAAGTTTTACTTGAAGAATGACTCAAAATTTCATTAACAACTATTAAAAACTGTGATTAATGCCAAAGGTAGATCATCTCCATATTAAGAAATAAAATTTCTATTCAACAAAGTACTTCTATTATTTTGTCTAAGCCCACTAAACGTATTACATATATATATATATATATATACATACATACACACACACACACACACACACACACACACACACACACACACATATATATATGAGTGTTTATGAATATATATAGGAGTTACTTCGTCGGCTTACCTCGTCTCCGTGTAGACATTTCAGGGGAACAATGCTCAGGGTTTGTTTGTTATTAACTTACCCAGGACAACTTTGGGATTAAAACTCACCATCGAAATCTAAACAACATTATAATTCATTTGAGAATATTTATCTTTTGTTATTCTTTAACTTGTTTTAACCGTTCCGTAAGACACTTCAATCAAATCAGTCATATTTAATCCTTCTGTACAAAACATCAATTACATAAGTCTTTTTCAAGCTTTCCGTGCAGCACATTAGTCACGTGAGTCTTTCTCGAACTTTCCGTGCAGCGCATCGACCATTTTGTCTGTTTAAACGTTCCTTACAGTGCATCAGTCACATCAGTCGTTTTAACGGCTCCGCACAGTACATCTATCATATCGGTCTTTTAAAACCGTTCTGTATACCACATCAATCCCATCAGTCTTTTTTTAATTGTTCCATACAGCACATCAATCAGATATTTCCATCTATGCTAACCATATTCCTTGGCTTCTAACCCGTTTCTAGGACAAAAAGGTTATTTGAATGTCACAACACACATACAACAAAGCGAAGAGATGGAGATGGAGAGAGAAAGAGAAGAATCGATCTCAGAACTTTATTGGTATATTATTTACCTTCTGGGTTCAAATTCCACCGAGGATACTGTACCTATTATTCTTTCGGGGGTCAATAAAATAAAGTACTCCTTGAGCACTGGGGTCGCTATAATCGACTATCTCCCACCTCTCTTAAAATTGCTGATCCTATGCCAAATTTAAAAAAAAGACTAATTCTGGGGTTTGGAACGATGAAAGACAAAGATGATATCGGCGAGATTTGAACCCAGGACAATTCTGCGAGCTGTGTTGTTCCCCCAAACCTTCTAACGATTCTGCTAACCACTACCACCTTAGGTTTTGTTTATGGAAATATAAATAAAAATATAAATAAAAAGAAACCTGCAGCTATTATGTTTCGCAAATAAATGGTAAAGGAAGTAATTTCGTGTAAGTATAGTAAGTATGTTACGAGCTCTGAGAAACAACATCTTTAGTTAAAAAAAAAAAAAAACCTAAATATTTAATTTAACTTTTGTCAAGTTGGTTCTTCTGAGAAAAGTCTGCGAGGATTGTTAACCGAAAATCTGCTGACTTTGGTAAAACGTAAAAGAGTGAGAAGTGAATTTGGTAAGTTTGGAGTGAATTACATGACAAGATTTTGGAGACAGAGAGACAAAATAAATGGAATTGTGACGGTGGGTGGGTGTAATAGTGGGGTTATGTGGCTGTCTCACATACACACACACACACACACACACACACTCAGAAGCATATAAACACGCATAGATATCTGGACGCGTATTAAGAAACTTTGCACACACGACCATATTACACTCCGAAGGTATTATGAAGTTCTGTGTATACACATACACACATGCAAGCGTACATGCGCACACATATATGAGAAAGTATCATAATACACACAAAGTTACGACACATAAGCATACACAAACACAGACACAGACGTACACACAAACACACACATAAATTCATTCATACATACATTCATACATTCATACATACATACATACACACATTCATTCATACATACCCCCAATTCCTCAGTTATATGCGTGTTTTCTTTTACTTGTGTCAGTCATTTGACTGCAGCCATACTGGAGCACCACTTTTAGTCGAGCAAGTCGACCCCAGGACTTATTCTTTGGAAGCCTAGTACTTATTCTATCAGTCTCTCTTTTTGCCAAGCCGCTAAGTTACGGGGACGGAAACACACCGGCATCGGTTGTCAAGCGATGTTGGGGGACAAACACAGACATACAAACATATACACACACATACATATATATACACATATATACGATGGGCTTCTTTCAGTTTCTGTCTACCAAATCCACTCACAAGGCTTTGGTCGACCCGAGGCTATAGAAGAAGATACTTGCCCAGGGTGCCACGCAGTGGGATTGAACCCGTAACCATGTGGTTGGTAAGCTAGCTACGTCCTTTGCCTTTTATTTGTTTCAGTCATTAGACTGCGGCCATACCGGGATATATATATATATATATATATATGTATATATAT
>NC_068989.1:82649680-82650761 GCF_001194135.2 Octopus bimaculoides
TATTATGTACAAAGCGGCGAGCTGGCAGAAAGCGGCGAAAAGCTTAACGGTACTTCGTCTGTCTTTACGTTCTGAGTTCAAATTCCGCCGAGGTCGACTTTGCCTTTCATCCTTTCGGGGTCGATAAATTAAGTACCAGTTACGCACTGGGGTCGATGTAATCGACTTAATCCGTTCGTCTGTTCTTGTTTGTTCCCTCTATGTTTAGCCCCTTGTGGGCAATAGCGAAATAGGTATTTCGTTTGCCGTTACGTTCTGAGTTCAAATTCCACCGAGGTCGACTTTGCCTTTCATTCTTTCGGGGTCGATTTAATAAGTACCAGTTACGCACCCTCTATGTTCAGCCTCCTTGTGGGCAATAAAGAATTATACATGCATATATATTTACTCACGTATCTAAATATCTATATCTATATCTGTATATCTATCTACATACACACACATATATATATATGTGTGTATATGTATGCGTGCCTTTATAAATATTAATATACATATATATATATATATATATATATATATATATATATATATATATATATATATACATATGTATGTATGTAAAATGTATGTGTGTGTGTGTGTGTGTGTGTCTGTGTGTGTGAGTGTGTGTGTGTGTGTGTATGTTATGCATAAATGTACCACACAAGCAATGAAGAAGACAAAAATATGATTACCCCCATGTAGCTAATATCTCTTGTAAGACTCCTATTTCACTACGATGAAGTAGGTGAAAGATAAAGCCGTAGATGACGCCACGAAAAGATGGCGTCTTTCGAAGTCTCGTCTATGTTTGTCTTCAATGAAATTCTCTTTTACTAAGTGAGATATCATATGGGAAGTGTTCTTGTAGCCGTCTTTGGGCTCATTTACTTTACTTGCTAGGGAGCTTGATTGCAAAACTATAACCTTGTACTTTGTTGTTTGGCTTTGCTAATGACTGAGACTCTCCCCCACCCCGCCGCTATTCGTGTCACTGCAATTATACGTGTTTGTATGTATGTACGTAAGTATGTATGTATGTATGCATTGATGCGTGTACTTATATATATATATGTGCGTGTGTGTATGTGTGCATAAT
>NC_068989.1:82652228-82655218 GCF_001194135.2 Octopus bimaculoides
ATAAGCAGACAGACACAAGGGCATACATACAGAGGCATACACAATGCATACAAAAATCATGCAGACACACAGACAGACGCAGAAAACTATCCCAGGCAAGCAGAAACAATAATGTAATCATTGAAAGAATAGTGTTTGAAGCTTCCCCGAGAGGGCGCCACATGTCTGGGTCATGGCGGCAAAAACCATCAGCGTCCATTTTACATCATTCATTTCTATTGTAGATGGACCGTTTTTTTGTTTTGTTTTGTTTTTTTTTTCTTTTTTGTTTACTGCACTTCTTCTTCTTCTTCTTCTTCTTCTTCATTCAAGTTGTGTTGTTTTTGTTGTCGTTGTTGTTGTTATAGCTGTTGACGTTATTCTCGTTGTTCTTGGTGGTGGCGCTGGCTGTTTCTTTTCTTATTCAATTTGTCTCTTATTGTTTGCAGTTGGTGCAGCTGCTATTACTGTTGTTGTTGTTGTTGTTGTTGGCTTCCATGTTGTTTTAAGCCGTTATTGTTGTTGTTGTTATTTCTGCTGCCGCAGCTGTTTTTTTTTTTTAATGCTGTTGTTGATATTGTCGTAGACGGCATTGCAGCTTTCGCTGTTGTTGATGTTATCAATAATACTGCTGTGGTTTGTTTAGTCGCTGATCCAGGTGAAATAGAATCGAAGAGCTTCCATCTGCGACCATCCTGCTATATATTCGTTTCAAATTTTGGCACACATCCAGCAATTTCGGGGGAGGGGGTAGGTCGATTACATTGGCCCCAATGTTTAACTGGTACTTATTTTATCGACCCTGAAGGCATGAAAGGCAAAGTCCACCTAGGTGGTATTTGAAATTAGAACATAAAGACGGACGAAATACCGCTAAGCATTTTGTCCGGCATGCTTAACGATTCTACCAACTTGCAGCCTTAACTTCCTGCTATATATTGATATCGTGGCACTCCGTCGGTTACGACGACGAGGGTCCCAGTTGATCCGATCAACGAAACAGCCTGCTCATGAAATTAACGTGCAAGTGGCTGAGCACTCCACAGACATGTCTACCCTTAACGTAGTTCTAAGGGAGATTCAGCGTGACGCAGAGTGTGACAAGGTTGGCCCTTTGAAATACAGGCACAACAGAAACAGGAAGAAAGAGTGAGAGAAAATTGCAGTGAAAGAGTACAGCAGGGGTCGCCACCACTCCCTGCCAGAGCCTCGTGGAACTTTAAGTGTTTTCGCTCAATAAACACTCACAACACCCAGTCTGGGAATCGAAACCGCGATCCTTCGACCGCGAGTCCGCTGCCCTAACCACTGGGCCATTGCGCCTCCATATATCGACATAATGTATCTATGACTACATTATTTGATGAGTTCTTTTATTTTAAGTGGGAGTTGAGTAAAATTTGGCAGCTATTTCTATCAGGTCGAGCGGCTGTTTTGAGGCACTCGTTGACTTTTTGCTATTGTTGTAGTTACTTTTGCTTTTCCATTTATTGACATAATTATTGTTAATTTTACTGTTGTTGTTGTTGCTGCTGCTGCTGCTGCTGCTGTTGCTGCTGCTGCTGTTGTTGTTGTTGTTGTTGTTGCTATTGTCACTGCTGCAATTGCAGCTGCTCTGTTAGTGATAAGACGCTCACCGCCCTCTGGTAATGGAGTTGGTGAAAATTCCTCTTTAGCAATATATATAGGATTAGTGATAGATTAGAGCGATGACGTTCACAAGGGAACTCTAAGCGTCGACGATGACAAATTGACTGGTTTGTTCTGGAGAACTATTGAGCCAGGAACTGTCATCGATAACTCCCGGAAATCCTCGGTTTGGCAGTAATACGGAGTTATCTTTCTTGACTCAGTGGGTAAGTCAGTGGTGATGGACATGACCAGCAGTGAAGGCCATACCATCCGAATAATAGCTGTCTACGCTCCGATAGGACATAGCAGGCAGATTTCTTTTGGCCTCTGGAGGCTTTCCAGTTCTGTTGCTCTCGTGGAGATTGGACAACATCTTAGACGCACACTGGGATTGCGGGGATTAGTTACTATGAGAGAGGCAAAATTCTTGCAGACCACTCGAGATGTTTCCAGTTATCTAACAGATGCCGACTTTAGCGTATGTACTGATATTAACATGCATAAACCACGTTGGACACATCCGGATCGTACCTAGAAAGGATGTTCTGTAAGTTAGTAGATACAGGTAACGTCGGTTGTACACATTTAAAAACCGTCCACTGCACAGATTAAAATTTATAATCTGTACGGTCGACCTAGTTAGGCTTTATCGGCAGAGATACGGTTACTAAAAATTGAGCGAGTCCCTCCAGGGATCATTCTACGGAATTAGCTAAGCTGGTTTTGACGTGAATATTCATCACCAACAAATGATGATTCCTCTTGAAAAGGGCGATTAGAACAGAACTGATAATATTCAATAAGGGGCTAGTGATAGAGAAGATTAGATTAGGAGATTTTGTTAGAAACTTGGAAGAGGTACTTGGGAAATACCACATATTTGGGGAAATTTGTCGAATGCTGATATCGCTTTTAGCGATATTGACATTCGAAAAAATTCTTCTCTGCAAAATATGAAATCGGCCTTGTGGGGCTGAGGCACGTACTCACAGCGAAACAAAAGCCGTTCCACATAGTTATAAAGCCGCAATTCGGTCTTTGACGGACAATGGTGAGCCTGTGTTACTCGATTTGAAACAGATGTATGTGGTTTTTCAGAGGCACTTCGATCAGTCGATTGGGGTGATTGGCGGGCCGGATAGCAGGATAGACTTCAAGGCTTACCTCAGCAGCTTGCCACGGCTCTACCACCACCATTACACCAACACTACCACTACCACCACCGTCACCACCGCCACGACCATCACAACAACAACAGTAACAGCAGCAAGAACAACCGTTATCACTACGACCACTACTACTATCACCACCAACACCACAGCAGCAACAACAACAACAACAACAAAAACAACCGTCATCACCACCCACTACTACCACCG
>NC_068989.1:82657007-82659698 GCF_001194135.2 Octopus bimaculoides
ATATATATATATATATATATATAATGTATGTATGTGTGTTTGTGTGTCTGTATTTGTCCCCCACCATCGCTTGACAACCGGTGCTGGTGTGTTTACATCCCCGTAACTTAGCGGTTCGGCAAAAAAGAGAGACCGATAGAATAAGTACTAGGCTTCTAAAGAATAAGTCCTGGGGTCGATTTGCTCGACTAAAGGCGGTGCTCCAGCATGGCCGCAGTCAAATGACTGAAACAATTAAAAGGGTAAAAGAGAGTATGTATTCACTCGGCATTGAGGCTTGTTATTGAAGGCATCTCTTCCGGCTTTACGCTTCGAGTTCAAATTCCACTGAGGTCAGCATTCGCCTTTCATGCATCCGAGGTCAATTAAATAAGTGCCAGTCCATCATCAGGGTCGATATAAACGACTACCCCTTCGCCCTAAAATTACAGTCCTGGGTGTCTTGTTGGCAGAACCGTTAGCACATTGAACATTTTGTTCGTCTTTAAGTTCCGAGCTTAGATTTCACCGAAGTCGCTTTTGCCTACTATCCTTTCAAGGCAAACAAAATAGAAACCAGTTAAGCACAGGAGTCAGTGTAATTGACTAATCTTCTCCCACAAAATTTCAGACCTTGTGTCTATAGTAGAAAGGGTTATTATCGCAGGAGTAACACCAATCCTTTAAATGTTATAGGAGTAACATCAATCCCTTAAATATTATAAGAGTCACATCACTCCTTTAAATATTATAGGAGTAATATCAATCATTTAAATATTATAAGAGTAACATCAATCCTTTAAATATTATAGGAATAACATCAATCTTTTAAATATCATAAAAGTAACATCAATCCTTTAAATATTATAGGAATAACATCAATCCCTTAAATATTACTAAAATGAAGTCGATTGAGATGTTTATTTTGAACTTGTGGAAGACACGCGAGATGTCGATATATTGTTCATTCGGTAACAGTCGCACTCCTATTATTGTTTCTTCTTCATCATCATCATCATCATCATCATCATCATCATCATCATCATCATTATTATTATTATTATTATTATTATTCTGGTGGTGGAGGCGCGTGGCTTAGTGGTTAGGGTGCCAGCATCATGATCGTAAGATTGTGGTTTCGATTCCTGGACCGGGCGACGCGTTGTGTTCTTGAGCAAAACACTTCATTTCATGTTGCCCCAGTCCACTCAGCTGGCAAAAATGAGTAACACTGCGATGGACTGGCGTCCCGTCCAGCTGGGGAACACATACGCCATTGAAACCGGGAAACCGGGCTCATGAGCCTGGCTAGGCTTTAAAAAGGGCGCATTTATTTATTGTATATTATTATTGTGAGGGAGCAACACATACCATCAAGGTGATACTGGGGTACAACTATACGAAGATCAATATCCCCATCATGACTGCATGCCTGATTATGGTACACCTGGCGGGTGCATCAGTACCGTATGTGCACGACATGGTGATCTCATATCAAGATAAACAGCGCATGACATTGCAGTTAGAGTTTTCTTCAGGTCGAATAACCCCACCCCGCTCAAATAATTCCTGAATATGGTTTGCTTAAGGTTAATAAACGAAACACCCATGTTTCTAGATCTGAATTACTCAAACCAACCTCAAACCACCCTCAAAGCACCATCCACCATCGTAGATAATAACACATTTTTTTTTAACTGGATCTTGAGTGTCTTCCATACAAGAAAAATACAGGATTGTCACGACTGGAATAGCTTTGATCACAAGTTAGTTTCATCAGGGCTGACCTAGGCCGGGTGTATATGCCACTCCAGTCTGAATAATAGTTGTTTTATGTACAATATCTACTCGTACAAAATTGTACTTCTAATTATGATCCTAATTAACAAATACGGAAAAGTTTGCGATTAGCTAATGAGGTCTGATAACACTAAAACGCGTCCACAGTTTTCTCCAGTATTTCTTTATCTTTTACTGGTTTTAGTTATTGGTGTCTCGCTGAAATTTTTTTCTTGAGAACATATTCTTAGTGGTTAGGTGATTCGGCATCTATTTCTAGCATACAGGAGTCCACTTTTGCTGGTTATTCCTCTTAATTTTGTATCTATCTATCTATCTATCTATCTATGAATCTATCTTGCTAAATATCTGCTTGTCTGTCTGTCTGTCTAGCTGCCAGTCTTTCTGTCTGCCTGTCTGTCTCTTCCTCTCTCTCCCTCTCTGTCTTCCTCTCTCTCCTTCTCTCTCTCCCTCTCTCTCCTTCTCTCTCTCTCTCTCTCTCTCTTCCTCTCTCTCTCCTCCTCCTCTCTCTCTCCCCGACCAGAGAAGTTATGCCACAAATATTTTAATTCTTTCCTCTTCCTCCACACAGCAAAATAATTTATTCCACATTGAGAACTTTTGATTCTTAATACTTACTGCTGGGGGTGGTTGAGGTGGTGTCGACGACGGTGGTGGTGATGGTGATGATGATGAGGATGATGATGATGATGATGATGATGATTATGACTGTGACGCCTCTGGTTGAAAACTGAGAAAATTACGTGAGCGCCAAACCCTATAAAATGCCTGACGCCAACTCAGTCTCACATCTAATTAACATAATCCTCATTATCATTATCATCATCATCATCATCATAATCATCATCATCATGTGTCAGGTAATGATGTTGACAATAATTAATAATTGGAATAATAAACAACACCTCCGCC
>NC_068989.1:82659977-82661065 GCF_001194135.2 Octopus bimaculoides
ATAATACCGGTTTCAAATTTTTGGTACAGGGCCAGCAATTTCTAGGGAGGCGGTAAATCGATTACATCGACTTCTCAGGACATATTTTATCGAATCCAGAAGGACGAAATGCTAAGTCAGCCTCGGCGGAATTTGAAATCGGAACGTAACGGCAAACGAGATGCCGCTAACTATTTGGCCCGATGCACTAACGATTCTGTCAACTCACTGCTTAGCATTATTGCCTTAGCTATATTATCATCATCATCAACAATATTAACAACAACAACAGCAGCAACAACAACAACAATGAAGGCACCTTACTTTAATGTGTCCACTTTGTTTACGTAGAAAACATATTGGAGGTCTTCCCTCCACTTCCACTCTTAACGTAATATCCTCTGGTAGAAGAATCTCTTCTACAATTCCGTGTAGGTCTTTTAACCCAAGTTGAATCGCCATCTCTAGACTGTAGCCCCATAAATTAACTTTCTTCGTTCTAGTCATCTTCAGAATCCTTGTATCTTCTCCTATTCCGTGTATGACTGCCGCCACCAGCCATGCCTCTTCGATCTCGGGGGTGGGGCACTCTGCCGACTCTCACTCTGGCAACACGTTTGCCATAGTACGTCGGCAGCAGCACCCACTCTTGTGTCCTTATCGGCTCAGTGGAGTGGTTAATAGCGTCCTCCTCGCTGGAGAACCTGACCTCCACTGTGCCGTATTTCCTCCAACGTGCATAAAAGGTGGTTAGTCCTTTCACGTCCCGTAGACATTCCACAAATGCCTCTATTGGGGCAATCTCTGTTACTTCATAACACCAGTTACACATGTTTCTGTTTTCGGTAATTCATGATTAATGTCAAGCAAGCCTTTCTCAGGACTGCATAGAAACTAATGCGATCAGACAATGGAAGGAATTAATCGCGATTAGCTGATGAAGTAGAATGTTCTCTATGTGGCTCGTGTGTTCTCGTCTACGTTTGTTTGCAATGTCCTGTACCCAGATATGCACCTATACATACAGGTGGATGTCGGTATGCACATACCTGGACGTATATATGCATATACTCATTTACTTTTGTTTTTTTATATATATATATATATAT
>NC_068989.1:82664822-82665807 GCF_001194135.2 Octopus bimaculoides
TATATTTATATGGACATTTATATTTATACACACATATATATACATATATATACATATAATCATATAAATATATGTACAAACACATGTTTACACACACACAAACACAAACACACACAGGTATACACACATACATACACACACACTCACACACAAACTTATATTCATATTTGTCGATATTTTTCACGAATATATGTGTGTGTGTGTGTGCGTGCGTGTAAATGTGTGTAAGTGTGTGTGAGTGTGTATAATTATATGTATATCTTTAGATATATGTGTGTATAACTTGTATAAAGATATGTATATATATTTATATATATACGTATATATATATGTGTGTGTGTGTGTGTGTGTGTGTGTGTGTGTGTGTGTGTGTGTGTGTATACATTTATGTACATTGTAATATGTATGTGTATGTATGTACATATACATACATACTGTGTATATGTGCATATATAAATGCAGAGGTGGCTGAACGGTTAAGAAGCTTACTTTCCAACCATCCGGTGTGGGTTCAATCTCACTTCGCAGCGTCTGGGGCGTGTGCCTTTTAATGCAAAACAACTAATGCCTTATGAGTTAGTGGATTTGGTAGTTAGAAACTGAAAGAACATCGAATATTATATATATATATATATATATATATATATATATATATACACGCGCACACACACATATATACAGATATGGAAATATTTTCTTCCCAAACGTATAATAATACTGATGAATAGCATAAAAAGGTTAAAACATTCTTATATTGCAGATAAATTTGCTAGCGGCCAGTCATGAGACTCGAACTTACATCTCTGTGATTACCGGTCATGTTCTATCCTATCTATCCCATTCAGCATTATTATTATGCGTTTGAGAATAAAATATTTCCATATCTGTATATTTCAATACATCTCAACGCTTCTAAAAAAAAAAAAAACTTTGTTTATATATATCGTAATTTTATATATGTGTATATATATATATATATATATAT
>NC_068989.1:82668826-82669633 GCF_001194135.2 Octopus bimaculoides
ATAGATAGATAGATAGATAGATAGATAGATAGATAGATAGATACACACATACATGCGTACATACATACATGCATACATGCCTACATACATAAGTATTTGCATACATGCATACACACATACACATACATACATAAAAACATACATACATACATACATGCACACACATACATACAAACATACATACAGACAGACAGACATACATATGTTGGGAATAAATTGCCCATTGCTATTTGAGCAGACTCGCTTTCGCGTGTTGTGTACCTATATTGCGGTATAAGTATGTATGTGAGTGTCTGCGCTTGCGCGTGTGTGTGTGTGTGTGTGTGTGCGTGTGTGTGTGCAATTAAAGTCAATTATATTGAAAGAGTAGAGCGCCAGTGGTGGTGGTGGTAAGGTGCGTGGGGTGTATTGTGTGAGTCGGCAGTGAAATAAAATGACTGTGACAACAACCACAGGCTATGTTCTAATTAGATCTAATTTATTTAAGTATATACCCTGGCTCTAGACACACACACACACACACACAAACAAACATGCATACACACACATGCATGCACACACACATAATTATACCCGCAATTACACTCGCACACACACACACACACATACAACCACATATACATACGCAAAAGTCTGGACAGATCCAGACGTTTATAGCTATCTGTCTATACAGATATTTGGACATATATATAGATACACACCAGCGCATATACACACACATACATGTATACATACATACACGCATACATACATGTATATATATATATATATATATATATATATATATATATATATATATATATATAT
>NC_068989.1:82671157-82673487 GCF_001194135.2 Octopus bimaculoides
TTGGCAAAAGAGAGACCGATTGAATAAGTACCAGGCTTAAAAAGTAGGTACCAGGGTCGATTTACTCGGTGAAACCTTTCAAGGTGGTGCCCCAGCATGGCTGCAGTCCAGTGACTAAAACAAGTAAAAAAAAATTAAAATTAAAATATATTTATGGACAACTGCTTCAAAACCTGCAGTTTCTTTAATCTGATTGCAAATTCACATTGATACCAGTAATTATTAGCGCACTGTTACGTTAGTCAATGCATATGTGATAATGTGAGAAAGCTTGAATTTTTGTACAAGGAAACAAAACGGCTAACACACACTTTACAGATAGAATCTGTAAGTGGCACTAACAATATGCAAGGGTTTTCTAAAGTTTGGTAAGTAACATAGTTGTTGCTCTCCAACTTCAAGGAATTGGTTCTACTTTTTTCTTTGCTGGAAGCCATCATTTTGCTTCTGTGAAGTACTCTGAACATCAATGTAAAAGCAAAGTTATGCATATCTGCTTATATAATATGCACGCCCAAAGTTGTTTGAATGTATGCGCACATACGTGCGTGATTTTATACATAAGTGACTCTGAATTCTATAGAAAATCTAAAGAGTTAAAATTAAACGTGAGAATATCGCACTGCTAACACAAGATGATACGAAATGTTGACTTGTAAAACTTTTATATACTTGGTTGCATATTACGGTTGCAAAATGAAATACTGTGCCCTTGCCAGGAATTAATAAGTGTGTGTGCGTGTGCTTGTGTGTATACTTGTATATGCGTATGTTTGTGTAAGTGACCGCTTCCATTTGTTATGTATGCATGTAGTATTCGTAAGAATCATATTATATTAATACATACATATATTTACACATACAAATTTAAACATCTCTCTCCCTTTCACTCTCTCTGTCTCTGTCTGTTACTTTTTCTCTCTCTCTCTCTCTGTATATGTATGTATGTGTATGTATGTATTGGTGTATGTTTGTATGCATGTATCTATGCCTAATTCTACGACAGACTTCTGTATATTTCAGAGAATAAAAATTCTACTCACAGCATATTAATGAAGTGGAAGCTATAGGTAGAGAAACTTGTTCAGAGTGCTACGCAGTGGGAAATGATCCGGGTTGATGAATATAAGGTGCGGATGTATGTATATATGTGTATATATGAATGAGTATATAATGGATCGTGGCATTCTGTCGGTTACGACGACGAGGGTTCCAGTTGATCCGATCAACGGAACAGCCTGCTCGTGAAATTAACGTGCAAGTGGCTGAGCACTCCACAGACACGTGTACACCCAACGTAGTTCTCGGGGAAATTCAGCGTGACACAGAGTGTGACAAGGCTGACCCTTTGAATTACAGGTACAACAGAAACAGGAAGTAAGAGTAAGAGAAAATTGTGGTGAGAGAGTACAGCAGGGTTCGCCACCATCCCCTGCCGGAGCTTCGTGGAGCTTTAGGTGTTTTCGCGCAATAAACACTCACAACAACCGGTATGTGGATTCGAAGTCGCGTTCCTATGACAGCGAGTCTGCTGCCTTAACCACTGGTCCATTGCGCTTCCACATATAATGGATATATGCATATATACGCGCATATATATGGATAAATGTATGGCTATAAATATGCGTGTGTGTGTGTATGTGTGTAATTCCTTGTTGTATATATGCATTTATAAATATGTATATAATTTATATATCGAATTAGTGCTTAAACACGATTAAAAAAGTAATGTATCCACTATATTTAAGAGCTCAATTTCTAACACATCATTAAACTCCAATATATAACTATTACTTCAATGTAATAACCACGAATGGAATGAGTTTGCATATAAATGAATTGACTATATCAAATGTTCATTGCAGTGTATTTAGAAGAATAGAAAGCGAAGAATTCACTGATAAATCGTAATTTTATTCTAAGCTTCATAGCTTGTCTTCACAACCGATATAATTATATGATTAATATATAAAAATATATAATCAAGTATATGAATGTGGTAACCAAGCCGTTTCGTCAGGAAATCAAATTGAAATATATTTTAAGTTTATTTACCGATGAAATGTTTGACTCATCTCATTCAGATTAATTACGTATTTTTATATTTTAATTACGTTAATTATTTGGATTTTGAGAGTAGAGACAGCTGCAGCACTTAGAATGAAATTTATGAAATAACAGTGAAATTCTTGCATTTTGTTATCCTACAAATGTATGTTTGTATGTATGTATGTATTATGCACGTATGTATGTATGTATGCATGTATGTATGTATGTATGTATGTATGTATGTATGCATGCATGCATGTATGTATGAATGGATGGATGTA
>NC_068989.1:82674245-82676594 GCF_001194135.2 Octopus bimaculoides
CAGTTTTATGAAAGGAGACATATAAGAAGTATATTTGACCGACTTCCGTTGAATTGACTGTAAACTGTTGTTATGTTGCTGGCGGACATTATTATTAGGGAGCGAAGGACGGGGGTGCGCCTATCCATTTTTAACTCATTTACTCATTTATTCACACACATACAAACACACTCACATAAACACACACGCACACACAGAGGCACAGGTATATACATATACGCATGTGAATGACGACAGATACATGTATTAATGTGTGTGTGTGTATGTGTGTATGTGTATGTATGTATATATATGTATGTATATATATATATATACACAGGCGTCTGTATAGCAATTTACACACACAACACACAACACACACTTATACATGTACACACACACATGCAGACAGGTATACACATAGACGTATACGAACAACGAACGATACATACATGAATAAATATTAATGCAATTATGTGTGTGTGTGTGTGTGTGTGTGTGTGTGTGTGTGTGTGTCCAGATACATAGGCGTCTTAATAATAGTCATTAGCACACATGCACACACACATAGCACTCTCCATCATCATAAACGCATACATACGCGGATCTTTGCCAACACACACGCTCACACACGCTCACACACACACATGCACTCACACACACATGCACTCACACACACATGCACTCACACACACTCAAACGTCTGCATAATTATACATCTACCCATAAGCACATTTTACATTGCACATACATACATACATACATACATACATATGTATGTGTGTGTGTGTGTATATGTGTGTGTGTGTGTGTGTGTGTGTGTGTGTGTGTGTGTGTGTGTTCACACGTACACGGATGTCGGTATGTATATTTATATACATATTTACTGTTATTTTGCATATATTTTAATATAATTATGAGAAATACCGTCAGTTTTTGGCAGAACATAATTTTGGTAAAATAAAATCTGTTCGATTTCAGACAGACCCATTCCACTGTCCCATGTCACAGCTACGGTTTACCAGAAGGAATCAACAGGTTTGGACCAACGGACGAACCTGTATGTAGTTACTAAATCTCCCTAAGCTCACAACAGGTTGTCACTTTAAACGACGTGGACTTTAATTCTCTGGACATTGATGGGGAAAATAAGCGGGATGATCATGGCTGGAAGTACTTCGATCATAGGCCTGCTTAGCCAGGGCTGACTTGGTGCTAAATACCAACAACAACAATAGCTTTGGGAAGGCAACGATTTAAGTGAAGGAATGCTGTTGAAGGGGTATCGTTGGCTGCATCAATGTAATTGCTGTTCCTTAAAATGTCATTTTCCTCCATGAACATAATCAAGCTTATTTCGGGGTAAATCCTACAATGACATTTGTTGTCTGGGAGATAAGTTTCTGATGTTTATTATAAGACAGGTTTCTGGTATATTATTTTTTATAAGGGTTAGTTTCTTATTTCTTTATTGCCCACAAAGGACTAGACATAGAGGGGACAAACAAGGACAGACAAAGGGATTAAGTCGATTACATCGACTCCAGTGAATAACTGGTACTTAATTTATCGACCCAGAAAGGATGAAAGGCAAAGTCGACCTCGACAGAATTTGAACGTAACAGCAGACGAAATACCGCTAAGCATTTCGCCCGGCGTTCTAACGTTTCTTATTTCTTTATTGCCCACAAGGGGCGAAACACAGAGGAGACAAACAAGGACAGACAGAGGGATTAGGTCGATTACATCGACCCCAGTGCGTAACTGGTACTTAATTTATCGACCAGAAAGGATGAAAGGCAAAGTCGACCTCGGTGGAATTTGAACTCAGAACGTCACGGCAGACGAAATAGCGCCAAGCGTTTCGCCCGGCGTGCTAACGTTTCTGAGTTATAAGGGTTAGTTTCTGTCTTATAGACAGAACATCACGTACCCTCTTTCAGCTTTTATGTCATCTTAACACTTGTAATAAAAAAAAAAGCTTTAGATCAGTGGTTCTCAGCTGGGTTCATATGGTTCTCGGGGGACCACATGACCCTCGGGAGTCCTTATAAAATTTTGTTATTAAAATTCATGGGCAATAAATTGCGTATACAGTTCTATATTTAAGAGATGACGAATTATGTACATTATTTAAATTATTTACATTTGACGGATATTTGTCATCTTGTTTGTTGTTAGCACAACGTTTGGGCTGATATACCCTTCAGCATATGGCGCGGACTGCTAACCCCAACATTCCGAGTTCGATTCCAGGCAGTGACCTGAATAATAATAATAATAATAATAATAATAATAATAACAACAACAACATCGAAAATAATAATAATATAATAATAAAAATAATAATAATAGATATGAACGTGAGTA
>NC_068989.1:82678233-82680638 GCF_001194135.2 Octopus bimaculoides
AATAATAATAATAATAATAATAATAATAAAAAAAAAAATAATAATGATAATATCAAAAAAATACCTTAGGAATGAGAACCCAGGTTCGAAATTTCCCCAAGACACCTGATAAATGTTGGAGGGTATATCAGCCGAAACGTTGCGTTAACAACAAACAAGATGAGGACAAATATCCGTCAACTGTAAATAGTGTAAATAATGTAAATTGCGTATACTTCTACAATACACAAAATATTTTAATAATTTTTTATACAATTCTTAATAATATTTAATTATAAAAACATAACATGTCTTTTTAAATATCGAATATCTATGAAGGTGAAAAACAGATGAGAACTACAGCCTGAGATAAATGTCTAAACTGGCCGAGTAGATCCGTAGTTCTTAATCTTTATCACTTGGTATTACACAGGGTCGAATTAAGACTCACAGAGGCCCTTAGGACTTAAGATAGTTTGGTGCCCCCACATATATGTAATTCATAATATAAACAATAATAATTCATAAGATAAATTTTGATTTTTCAAAACAAAACAAAACTAATGGTAAGATCGAAAATAATGTCTATTTTCGTGTTCTTCCACTTTATATGTGGAGGCGCAATGGCCCAGCGGTTAGGGCAGTGAACTCGCGGTCATAGGATCGCGGTTTCGATTCCCAGACCGGGCGTTGTGAGCGTTTATTGAGCGAAAACACCTAAAGCTCCACGAGGCTCCAGCAGGGAATGGTGGCGAACCCTGCTGTACTCTTCCACCACAACTTTCTCTTACTCTTACTTCCTGTTTCTGTTGTGCCTGCAATTCAAAGGGTCAGCCTTGTCACACTCTGTGTCACGTTGAATATCCCCGAGAACTACGTTAAGGGTACACGTGTCTGTGGTGTGCTCAGCCACTTGCACGTTAATTTCACGAGCAGGCTGTTCCATTGATCGGATCAACTGGAACCCTCGACGTCGTAAGCGACGGAATGCCAACAACAACAACCACTTTATATACATTATTTACATTATTTACATTTGATGAAGGCTGGAGGGTATATCAGCCGAAACGTTGTGTTAACAACAAACAAAATGAGGACAAATATCCGTCAAGTGTAAATATCGTAAATAATGTAAATAATGTAAATAATTCCTCATCTCTTAAATATAGAACTGTATTCCACTTTATATTTGATAAATTTTTCCCTATTTTTTTTTTAAATTGCAGATCTTCCCTATGACACTATGAACACTTCGAACTTATATTTCCAATCATATGAAACACTTGAATATTATTTTAGCAAGTTTAAAGTGATTTCTTTTGTGCCGTAAACCATTTACCCTTTCTGTGGTGCCCTCCTTACCCCCGATGCCCTGAACACGTGCTTATTTTGGTTAATCCATTTTAACCCAGGTTAACCCTGTCGAAATTTTGAAGATAGTTATATAAATAGGGATCACAAACATACGGAAGCGTTCAGTTAACCTTTATTGGAGTAAATAAACTAATTACGATGGTTAAATAAATACAAGCTTTATTCTTTTTTTTATACTCTAGGCACAAGACCTGAAATTTTGGGGGAGGGGGCCTGGCGATTAGGTGAACTCCAGTATGCAACTGGTACTTAATTTATCGACCCCGAAAGGATGAAAGGCAAAGTCAACCTCGGCAGAATTTGAACTCAGAGCGTAAAGACAGACGAAATACCGCTAAGTATTTTGCTCGGCGTAACAACAAGCTCTATTTTGCGTCCAATTAACCAAATACAACTGTCCTCAAGCGGTGGACAGTGGGTTAAAATGGGTTAATGGTTAGTCCAGCGCTGGTGGTACATTGGAGATCCAATAAATATATACTAATGCACGAAGTATGCTTCATTTGCCAGTATTGTCATAACCATTTGACATTTAAACTGGTCATATCCAGCCAAAATATTCTAACTGCTTTGTCTTCAAAAGCAGGCAAATCCGGCCTCTCAAACCTACCCGACAATGTCGTCCTAGAAATAAACAATCACATCCTTGAAATTTCAAAGCCTTGAGACAAAGCATGACTAGTATGAAAACTTGATTGAGTAATCTGAATACAGAAGGGTTAATTTCTCTGCGTATTGGCAAAATAGCTAACTCAGCCAAAACGTGAGCTTTTGCCTTTTATGTGTTTACTACCGAGATTTCTTAAAAAGCAATATGAGCCGATTCAGCTATCGTAATTCCAGATGAAAAAAAAACAAAAGTCGGCGTGGCTGTGTGGGTAACTGACTTGCTTTCCAACTATGTGGTCTTGGGTTTAGTCCCACTGTGCAAATGTCTTCTGCTATAGCATCGGGCGGACCAAGGCCCTGTGAGTGGATTTGGTATACAGAAACTAAAAGAAGCCCGCCGTGTACATATGTATATGTATATATATATATATATATATATATAT
>NC_068989.1:82680803-82681670 GCF_001194135.2 Octopus bimaculoides
ATATACATACATACACACACACACACACACACATATGCAACCGGCTCCTTTCCATTTGCAAGGCTTTGGTCACGGTGTCACGCAGTAGGACTGAACCCGGAACCATGTGACTGGGAAGCCACACAGCCGCCCCCGGATCATAGCACAATTAAACTGGATCATTGTACAATTATTTTTCACACGTTAAATTTTGCTCATTTTCGAAATCACGTCTTTTTCAGAAATTTACTCATTTTATCTTATATAGGTAGATGCATTTTCTGGAAAATATGAACACCAATATTGAAGTGCAAAATATAACGCACTGCAAACAGCAGCAGTTTTTAAAACAAGGCTATGTTCCTGTGGACTAAATGCTGCACAAGTCACCGGAGGCAGAAGTTAGCAGCGTAAAGAGAAGTTCAAAATCCGTTTTATACATATGATGGCATCAACCAACATGTTTTAAGCTTTGTCGGGATGGACACAAAAGATGTTTGAAAAATTTACCAACAAAATGTCATAACAAAACATTTAACACTTCTTTGTGATCAGGTTGGATCGATAATCGGATCGATAATTGGATCGATAATTGGATCGACGTGTACAATAAATAAGTGAAAAATAATGTTAACCAGACGCTTATTTTGTTAGATGAAAAGAGTTTTATCGTTCATAAGGGTTTTGTTCCGTAACCTGTGTGTGTGTGTATGTGTGAGTGAGAGAGAGAAATAGAGAGAGAGAAAGTGTGTGTACGTGTGTGTATGTGTGTGTGTGTGAGTGAGAGAGAGAGAAAAAGAGAGAGAAAGTGTGTGTACGTGTGTGTGTGTGTGTGTGTGTGAGTGAGAGAGAGAGAAAAAGAGAGAGAAAGTGTGTGTACGTGTGTGT
>NC_068989.1:82681802-82683441 GCF_001194135.2 Octopus bimaculoides
GTGTGTTTGAAAGAGAGAATGTTTGTGTGTGTGAGTGAGAGAGAAAATGTGTGTGTGTGAATGAGTGTTCATGTGTGAGAGAGAGAGAATATGTGTGTGTGAGAGAGAGAGAGACAATATGTGCGCGTATATGTGTGTGTGAGAGAGAGAAGGAGAGAGAGTATGGGTGAATGTGTGTGTGCGAGAGAGACAGAGAGAAAGTGGGTGAGAGAGAGAGAGAGAGAGAGAGAAAGAGAGAGAGTCTGTATGCGTGAGTGTGAGGGAAAGTGTGTGTGAATGTGTGTAAGTGTGTATGTGTGAGTGTGTGTGAATATGTGTATGTGTATGTGAATGTGTGTATGTATGAGTGTGTGTGTGTGTGTGTAAGTGTGTGTGTGTTTAATGATGCTTGCCTCTGTGTCATTATACTTTGATGCTGGAAGTTCATGTAAGCAGCAAACTGGATCATAGTTTCTAGACGTCCGCTGTCCCTAGTTTCTGTCGGTAGTTTTATTTATTTATTTTTTTACTCCACTGAGCCCTATTTTCATAAAAGCTCACAAGTAAAATGACTCATCCAACGGGTCATCCAACGGGCATTTCTGATTGGTTGATTTGTTTCTAATCAACTAAAACACAAATATCAAAAAATCATTTGGCTTCAGAAGTCAAAGTTAACGCCAAGAATTTTGGTCAATGAGCCAAAAGCTTTATGTTCAATTCTGACCAGAAATCTGTTATGTTTATAAAACAGTTCAAAGTTATGACAAATGTATATAATAATTTCTGCTATAGGCACAAGGCCTGAAATTTGTGGGAGGCAGATAGTCGATTACATCGACCCCAATACTCAACAATTTTATCGACCCCGAAAGCAAAGTCGACCTCAGCGGAATTTGAACTCAGAACGTAAAGATGGACGAAATGCATTTTGCCCTGTGTTTTTCTGTCCGTAGACGAGATATCTCAAGAACTGCTCGATGGATTCGGATGAAACTTTTAGGAATGTTTGGCCTCGTGACTGGCACGAACTGATTAGATTTTGGGATTGATCTGGTATCGGACAAGGATTCTAGATTATTTTCCCGCTTTTTTCTTAACTTAATTTTTGAGAGCGGTCTGGTTCATTTTTAGTATTCTCGTTTGTGAGAGCAGTTGAGTTTATTTCAGATATTCTCATTTTAAAAATCATCTCTGGCTAATCATTGAGAGGACGATGGAGTTGCCTTGGCAGAGGTTTGCTCTCTTTGAGTGCTTTTATTTATATTTAAACAATTTCCTCCTACTTTTTTTTAATAGCAAAGTCTTTGATCAGATCTTCACTATGGCACCATAATCACTTCGAAATTATATTTCCGATCATATAAACCACTTTGAATATTATTTCAGCAAGTTTAAAATGATTTCTTTTGTGCCGTAAACCATTTACCATTTCTGTGGCGTCTGCCCTTCCCTTGATGCACCAAAGCACATGCTGATTTTGCTTAATGGTTAATCTAGCGCTGATAAGGTTAGATATGTAATATCACAGATATCACACATAGATACCCTTTAAAACCGACACTTTAAAACTAATAGTACACGACAACATACAGAACAGCAACACAGTCGAGAAACGAACTGTAAGAGAGAATATTTCCTAAAAGCGGACCCCCCCCCC
>NC_068989.1:82684833-82687677 GCF_001194135.2 Octopus bimaculoides
GAGAGAGAGAGAGAGAGAGAGAGAGAGAGAGAGAGAGAGAGAGAGAGAGAGAGAGTAGGAAGGGAGAGAGAGAAGGACTGTTATTCAAAGGTGAGAATAAATTATGGCAGAGGAAAATGTAGAAATTCTATTCATGCGTGATATGGAACAAGTATATTGGATAATATGCCTGTCTGCCTGTCTGCCTGTCTGTCACTGTCTGTCTGTCTGTCCGTCTCTCTCTCTCTCTCTCTCTCTCTCTCTCTCCCCTCTCTCTCTCCCCCTCTCTCTCTGTATTCGTTTATCAATTTGGATATCTACATAGAAACATTTTACCTTTTACCTGTTGCTTGTTTCAGCTATTAGACTGCGGCCATGCTGGGGCACCGCCTCGGAGAACTTTAGTCCAACGGATCGAACCTCGGTACTTGTCTTTTTAAGCCTGGTTCATTACTCTGTCAGTCACTTTTGCTGAACCGCTAAGTTAGTGGGCGTAAACACACCAAGACCGGTTGTGAAGCGATGGTGGTTGGCAAATGCAAATACAAAGACACACACGCACAAACCTATATAGGAGGGGTGTAGGAAAAGTCTTGCGCCCCCAAAAAAACCCCCCAAAAAACATGGTACAAGACTTCTGATGAAGGTACAAGACTTCAAGGCTCAAAGGCCTTGAAGGCTCAAAACTTTTCAGACACCCCTCGTATATATTTTTTGTACTCATAAAGCATTATGTGCCTCAAATGCTCTTTGGATACTTCCATGTTAGAAAGGGTTTTAATCAAAGAAATTTTACTTCTATTATTCTGTGAAATAATATTTTATTAGTTTAAATGTACACAAATGCATAAAAACAATTTTTAATTCCATTAGACATTCTAAAATACTATTAAATTTCATTCAATTTTATATATATATATATATATATATAAATTTTATATATATATATGAAGGGCTTTCAGTTTCCATCTTCCAAATCTAAATCGGTCCCAGGTTATAGTAGAAGACGCTTACGCAATATGCTATGCAATGGGACTTAGCCTGGATCAACGTACGTGTGCATGCTTGCGCGCACGCGCGCGCGTGTGTGAGTGTGTGTGTGTTTTTTTTAATTGAGTTCAATTTACAATTATATTCGGCCTTCAGTTTTATTTGGCTTTAAATAACTCTACTTGATTTTGGTTAAATAACTCTACTTGATTTTTAACCTCACATGTCTCCCTCAATCTCCATTTAATATCCAAGGTCACCATAGCTTTCTCAACCTTCCCATCATAAAATAGTTTCTGCTGATTTTTCATTCATTCATTCATTCATTCATTCATTCATTCGTTCGTTCATTCATTCATTTTCTTACACAATTCCCCCAGAATGCGTGATAGTACAAATGACCAAAAAACTGAAGATATAAGTCGGCCATGTGTCTAAGTGGCCTATATCAAATTTCTACACAATGTTTGGAGAACATTTGACACGAAGAAAAAAAACAAAAAAACAATCCAAATGTTTACGTGTGCGATGACCCAATTACAACACTAATGTTTTTATGGTTCTCCTTTCCTTAATTTCGGCCATCCGCTGTCCCTTTTTTCTATAGAATGTCCGCCTTCCTCTATTCTTCCAATTTCTTCCTCTCTCCCTTTTGTTCCTTCTCCACACTTTAGTCCTTCTTTTCCAAATCATTATTTCTCTTCCTCTTTCCTCTTTATCTCCTTTCCATTTAGCTTGTAGTGGCGCCTAATACCAGTCGCCATTTTGGAGAGTTCGTCCACGCATGCGCAGGGACATGTCTTCCGGAAGGCATGCAGGAAGTCCCTCATGCGCATGCGTGGTTATCCGATATCCAAGCGTTCCCGCGTTTTCTCTACCTCTTAGCGCGGCACCTTCGAGGACACCAGTCGTCACTAAGAGCCGCTCCGTCAACTCTACCTTGAGTCAACACAGTCTACCATGGAGACAGTGAAGAATGACTTAACCATCCAGCAACTACACCGACGCCGTCTTCATACCAACCATAAAAGGCGACCTGGCAAAGCCGTTACCCCGAGATGTAAGGCTGAGCACCTCGTAATAAATATTTGTTATGCTGTTATTCAATTAATTCAGCGTTTTCGTTTCCTTATTGAAGAAAACTGATTGTACGGGATAGAGTTACCCAAGGATGGTGGCCCTATCACCTACAAACTACTCCTTTCCTATGCCTGAACCGTTCATTTAGTGTTCTGCTTGCCTCTGAATCACATATGCCTCTGAAAAGGTAGCGTTGTGTTTTTTCAGGTCGTTCAATTTCTCTCATCCGATCAACGGACCGATTGAGTAAGAATATCAATAACGAACCTATAATGACTACTGGAAACAGCAGTAAATCAAATTTACTATAATTCTTTTGTTCTTTAAGTTGCTTCAGTCATTTGACTGCAGCCAAAGAAAAATATCTCATAAGCGTTATTTATACTTTGTCTTGCACACCACTCTGTGTAGAAACCAGTATAAATAAGACGATAGGAAGAGAGAAAAAGTGTGAAACGGCGAGGAATTAGTTGATATAAAAGGTGGATATTTGAAAAACCAGAAAACGAAAAAAAAAAAAAGAATCAGGGGTGAGGAATCGGAGTTATTTCTCCTTTTACCGTAAAGTATAAGGCTTAAAAGATAGGGGAGTAGAGTCTGCAGTATAGCTGCTCAATACGGAGAGGGTGTTACTTTCCAGTTCGTCAACAGGAATTTAACCGGTGAAAATTTCGGATCTAGAATTCAGCAGTGTCTTAGTATTGTTGTTAGATCTGAAAAAGATCTGAGTTCTTTCAGCTACGTATAACTTACGTTTTTTTTTTTTTATCTGTTAACATCTCATCCTATCGTCCT
>NC_068989.1:82690031-82690516 GCF_001194135.2 Octopus bimaculoides
TACATTGCTCCATGGCTAGATTTAATTTGCGTATACAAATTTAATCTACGATCCATGGGACGAGCCGTTTTAACGATGCGTCCTGCCCAAGCTCGTCGAAACGCCGGTGTTAAAACGTGGGTAGCTGATGAAGTAGAATGTTCTCTATGTGGCTCGTGTGTTCTCGTCTACGTTTGTTTGCAATGTCCTGTACCCAGATATGCACCTATACATACAGGTGGATGTCGGTATGCACATACCTGTACGTATATATGCATACACTCATTTACTATTTGTTTATATATATATATACATACATACATACATACATACTACTAGCTTCTTTCAGCTTCTGTCTACTCGTAAAGCTTTGGTGTGCTACGCAGTGGGGCTAAACCCAGAGCATGTAGTTGGGAAAGAAGCGTTTTACCCCACAGCCACGCCTGGGCTTAATATGTTCAATTTATACCACATTTCGCCAGATTTTTTTCTTTTTTTTTTTTTTT
>NC_068989.1:82690539-82692512 GCF_001194135.2 Octopus bimaculoides
TTTTTTTTTTTTTTTTTTTTTTTGCATTGTCGGAAAAATATGTTATGCAATTGACAGGAATCCACATCATCTGCTTATGCAAATAAATCGCTCGATTTTAATATTAATTTGGTGGTCAGCGATTTCACGTTTCAAAAATGTATGCATTTAACCGATATATGCAAATAGCCATTATGCAATTATGCAGAATCTCCTACAGACGCACACACACACACATTTGTAAAAATGTGTGTGTGATGGCGGAACTGACTGACAGCTGATTCTTAACCCAGGTGGCGCCTATTGTTTATAAAACGACGCCCTTCTCCCACTTGTCCTTGTCACTGCGGCCCAAACTACATACATACTTTTCACGTTGTTTACAGGATTGCCTGTAAGTATGTGTATGTAATGTACGTATTCATGCCCATGTATGTATGTATGCATGCATGTATGTATGTATGTATGCATGCATGTATGTATGTATGTATGTATGCATGCATGTATGTATGTATGTATGTATGCATGCATGTATGTATGTATGTATGTATGCATGTATGTATGTATGTTTGTATGTATGCAGGCATGTATGTTTGTCTGTATGTTGGCATATGTCTGTGTGTGTGTGTGTGTGTGTGTGTGTGTGTGTGTGTGTGTGTGTGTGAAGTATGTGTAGACATAGTTATATGAGTCAAGTGTATCTATACGTGTACGCAATATTCATTCTTCTCTTTGTATGCTGTGTCAGAATCTCTGGATGCATATTTAGGTATTTGTAACGAAGCATCTATTTATATATGTGTAGGAATGTATGTATGTTCGGACAGAGAGAAACACAAACACGCGCTCGCTTGCACACACATACATTAATAAAATATATATACATGTTTTCATAAACAACCATATGTTTATATGTAAACTTACATAAGCATAGATATGTATGTATGTGTGTCTGTGTGTTGATGTGAAATAATTCCCTTTTGGAATGATGGATCTCGAAACAGATAAAGCTATGCATAATAGCATAGCAATGAGTACCCACCCCGAGGAGGTCTAATATAGATCGAAACGACGTGGTCTGGTGGGCTTGAAGACAAGGCGGCAAGAGTTATCTCGCGCTTGCGAGAAGCGCATGCATAAACCAGCTGGAGGAGATGTCTTCCTGGGTTTAAATGGCAGTATCGGGGTCTCTTAGAGGACAGCCACATTAAAGTGGCCATAAGCAATACTACATGTAAGAATTCTTTCACATTAACTTGAAGTTTATAAGTTCTTATGACGTCAACCAACATACAATTATCGCTGGTAAGAATATAGTTCTGAATATCAATGGAAAGGCAAAGGCCGATACGGCTTGGCACCAGAGACGTTGCTCCTCACCTCTACAGCTGAGTGAACTGGAATAATAAGAATTTATTTGATCTATTTTATTTTATCAACCTCGAATGGATGAAAGCGAAGTTTATTTCGGAGGGATTTGAACTCAGAATCTTAGGAACCGTTACTTTATAATCACAAGGCATTACCTCCTTTAATCTAATGATTCTAGCAATTTACCATCGTCTTCCTTTGGCTTCTAAGTTAAAGAACCAGTTAAGACCCGATGAGTCAACTTGTGTACATAATCTTCTCTATGTAGTGTGTTTACAGTGTCATTCTGTATGGAGTGTGTGTTTAGAGTAAGTTGAGTATATATGGAGAGAATGTGGGGGTAGCGGTGAGAGGTGATCATATCATCAATATTTACACGTGGATTCACTTAATGTAAACTGGCTAGTCAACATGGCGGATCAATTGATCGACTGACGCGGTAGCATCGTTCATTCATTTTGCTAGCACGTGATTATTGCTGTTCTGCTTCTGTTCATATTTTGATTTGGTCTGCTGGCCTGACACACATACACGCACGCACGCACGCATGCATACACATACACACACACACACACATACACACACACACACACACACACACACACACACACACACACACACAC
>NC_068989.1:82692522-82695579 GCF_001194135.2 Octopus bimaculoides
ACGATGTAACAATCACAAACATTCAGAAATAGTTCCCTTGTGCAGATAAATAAATCCATATGCATATTTACATACATACATACATATATATACATACACAGATATATACATACACACATGCGCACTCGCGTGCACAAACTATTCCATTAATACAAATAACATTCCATACAAACCGTAAATCCGGGGAAAATACCGATTATGAGGCTGGTACGCTTATCCCGGAGGATAAAAGTAAGCATAAGAATAACATACAGTCCCGCCAACCGTATTCCTATGTTTGTTTATCATATGTGTGTGTATGCGTATGTGTGCGTTTATGTTTCTGTACGTGTTTGTTTCTGTAGTGTGTGTGTGTGTGTTAGTGTCATTGTACTTGTCTATCATGTCCATTCATTTATATCTCAGCAGTTTATGTTGCTGCCACCGCCAAACTGAACAATATTATCGGAAAATATCGAAGTTGTGGCGATATTTAATCGGTAATTGATGAGGACATAAGCATGTAAACTTCCATTGAGTGTTTTCCCCTATTATTTGGTATGTTCCTCTGTCATCTTCTTGTTCCAGTTTCATACATATATGATTGACTGCGATGGTGGTAAGCCAATGGTGGCAAGCCAAAGCTGTCCAACTCCAATCCTTTGCTGACAGCTGTGACATGAGGAACTTTTTTGCAGAAACCAAGGAAATCTACGGTCCCCAAAGATCATCAACATCCCAGCTGAAAACAGCAGACAACTCAACTGTCATCACCGAGTGGATGGTCTGCCTGATCGCTCTTTATCAATAAGGCTACAATCTCCAGCTCGGAACCTTGCGAACCACTTCCGTACAGTTCTTTCGGATAAAGAAACATCACTCTAAACTGCGCATATTTCTTTGGTTGCTTGTGAGGCATTTTCCCCTTTACGAAAAAAGAAAAGCGGGTATATATATATATATATATATATAGTGGGTATATATAGGTATTGGGTAGCGATTTTCTTCACTACTTCAGGGAGTGACGACCCTGCCTGACACGAGTCCCGGGCTCAGCTGGCTCCAGCTGACAGTACTCGGTATGGGCTTCTATCCAGGATTACAGAAAGGCGACAACCTTCAAAGAAATCCGGAGTGGAGCCCCGTAGGCGGTTTACTGATAGGTCCCAGAAAGTGTGTCAATAGCCAACTGGAGGAGGTGTCCTCCTGGGGTTACAAGCTACAGTAGCATCCACCCTTAGTGGTTAGCCACACTTAAGTGGCAAATATACTTCATGTTTTTAAAAAATTATAGAGGTCTAAAGTTTGATCATTTTCACCCAGTTAAGAAACAGGATTTGGAAGTTGTCCTTTTGTGCGTGACTGCACATTTTGTCGTCAACATCCTGAAAATAGCACGTTGCTGTCAATATTTGTAAACAACACGTGTTATGTCTCCGGTAATTTTCTTTCATGTAAATAAATGTTTATGTTAATTTAAAAATTTGCCAGCAAAATCTAATAAAATAACAATGTTCCAAAAGATATACATGCGTGTATGTAATAAATAAAAATAAAAGTGAACAAAACATGCTTAAAAACCCCCCAAATATTTAACTCTCTGTTTTAATTTTTTAAATATCCTCCTCTGTTACTGGAGCTTGCTGCTATATTCACACAGTGTCAACTTTGTCAACACGTGCTTCCTCGCAGATAAAAGACTTTTCAAAGACTTCTCGAATTCGCTTGTTACTATGGCAACAGACATGTTGCAAGACAAAAGAGTTCTCATGTTCCGCTTCTTACTATCGAAACAGCCATGAATGTGTCTGTGGCTTACGATTGGCTAAAATTACCAAAATTATTTAACTTTAATTGCTAATAGCTCTTTATTGATTTATAGCGAAAATCACTTTCAAGTCATTAATTAGCCTATAAAAGTGTATCATTACACTGAATATGAAATCAATTCGAATAGGATTGATATTGGCAGCCAAACAGATAGGATCCGTACTCAAGGTTGTACTCGGAGTTGAACTCAGTGTTGATAATCTTTTCTATTTTAGGTACAAAAGGCCCGAAAGTTTGGTGGGGAGGGAACTAGTCGATTAGGTCCACCCCAGTTCGCAACTGGTACTAAATTTATCGACCCTGAAGGGAAGAAAGGCAGAGTCGACTTCGGCGGAATTTGAACTCAGAACGTAAAGACAGGCGAAATACTGCTAAGCATTTCGCCCGGCGTGCTAACGTTTCTTATTTCTTTATTGCCCACAAAGGGCTAAACATAGAGAGGACAAAGTCGATTAGATCGACCCCAGTGCGTAACTGGTACTTTAATTTATCGACCCTCGAAAGGATGAAAGGCAAAGTCGACCTCGGCGGAATTTGAACTCAGAACGTAACGGCAGACGAAATACCGCTAAGCATTTCGCCCGGCGTGCTAACGTTTCTGCCAGCTCACCGCTGCCTTACTCAGAGTTAATAATATGTATCAGGAATGAACATTGAAACAAATATAGTAAGCTCAGAGCGAAGTTACTAGATATACAAACTGTATTAAATAGTAGTTTACTACTACTACTACTACTACTACTACTACTACTACTACTACTACTACTACTACTACTACTACTATTATGTGGTGCTTTCACCGCCCACACCCGCTATTGTCCACCTTACTGTGTTACCTGATACTGGACAATAGCGACCTTTATAATTAAGTGAACATCACCAGCAACGACACTAGCAAACATTAGCAGCGACAATAGCAGGAGCAGCAACAACACAACAGCAACGACAATAACAATTATAACAATACCAACAGCGACAACAACAACAACAACAATAGCAACAACAACTGTTTTTATAGCAACGTAGAGTTCGGGTTGATGATGAGTTTGGTATGTGAAGGGAAAGGAGGGTGTAATGGAAAAGAAAGGAAGAAAAAAAGACGGTGGCAGAGAGGGAAGGGATACGAGGTGGGGGTCTGATGAAAATAAAGGGAGAGGAGAAGGGAGGAAGAGAAAGAAAAAAAAAAGAGAGAGAGAGAGAGAGAGAGAGTTTGAGTCGTGTGAAGTGTGTTGTTTATATAAGACAACA
>NC_068989.1:82701359-82702751 GCF_001194135.2 Octopus bimaculoides
ATATATATATATATACGACGGGCTTCTTTCAGTTTTGGGAGACGCATGTAACAATCTTTTTGCGTGCGTTCATCTTGTAGAAGTATGTTCTTAGTTCACGTTGAATTTGATCAATTCTGGATTGTCTTGATAACGTTGTGTTAGCATACATAATATGATACATTATTTTGATATTTTATACCTTTTTCTGCATCTAAAAATGCTGTCTCATCCACCGTCGGTAATGTATGGTGTAAAGACCTCCTTCTGTCATGAATGAGCATGGGATTGAACCTAGAAAGTTACCCTTCCGAGACACAAGTCAGGGAAAAAATTTGTTTATGGAAGACCAGCAGTCGCCCATGCATACCAACCTGCCCTCTCCTTGTCACCGATGTTATCCAAGGGAAAAGCAAAGCGGCCGATACAGCTTGGCACTAGTGACATCACAACTCATTTCTACAGCTGAGTAAACTGGATCAACGTGAGATAAAGCGACTTGCTCAAGAACACAACATAGCCCAGACTCGGAATCAAACTCACTACCTCGTGATTGTGAGCCAGACGTTCTAACCCTTGAGCAAAACACCTTCAGATGTATGCTGTAACCATCAAAGATGTAATTTATTCCATTGTTATTCTTATTGTTTAATACTCCGAATTTGTTGAAATTCATGTAAGCGATATTTGGATTTATTTCTCACACACAAAGAATTACTTTGGATGTTTATTCTACTTGAATTTATTGGTGTTTGATTTTTGGATAGAGTTAACCAAATTCTTTTAACATGGAATGTTTTATGAATATCTGCCTTGATTTATTAATCTCTTTTACTACATTATATCCATCGTCCATCTTTCTTTTCCTCGCGTGATCATCTTTATTCCTTCAGGACTGTCCTAAGTACTGGACGTATTCTATCTCTCTCTTCTATCTTTTCTCTTTTCAACGAAAATATTTCTCCAGCGTTCGCTATTTTACCCTCATTCTGCTCTAACGACCCTCCATGTCTGGTTTCGTTTGGTTTCCTTCTATGTCTTCTCTGTCCTGTTTTTATTCCCAATTTTGACCCTCCATAAATTCTAAGTCTTATTTTGGTATTTATGGGAGCAATTGTCTTCGAAGACTCATATTGTCGTTCAATGCTCGAAATAAGGAGTAGATAGACAGCCGACAATTGATGAAGGGTCGTTCTTTGTGTTACTTGCCCTGTTTTCCATTTGTTTCTCTCGTTGTTTGTGTATTGAACTCATTTGTTTTCGTACTTCATGTTGTTTACTGTTGGTGACGTCCTGTACCCATATATGCATATATAGGAGAATTTACGAAAAAAACAACAGACGAAGACAGGTGGTGTAAACAACAAATGGATGTATTAGAATAACGCTCGGGAATAGAGAAAGTCTTTGACG
>NC_068989.1:82703512-82704761 GCF_001194135.2 Octopus bimaculoides
TGTGTGTGTGTGTGTGTGTGTGTGTAGGTGTGCATGTATGTGTATCGACACAGATGTATGACACTTCCTCCGCTACCCAATGCCCGGAACGTCTGCTAAACCAGATAGAGATCATGTGTAATATTCTGCTTAATGTACACCGTGTAATATGTCTGTTCATGGCGGAGCCAGTGATATGTGACTCTCATGTACAGTTACTGGAGTGTGACTCGACATGGAGCCACTAATATGTATGATACTATGGGGAATCACTGATCTATAGGACTCTTTTTAAACCAATTAGTTTTTTTCTTCTTTCTTTTTAAAGTCATACTTCCATCCCCAGCTGGTTGCGTTGTATGAATATTAAATGCCCTCCAGGACTTGAGTGGTATCATATTTTGTTGGTTCCGTAAGAAATTAAAGGCAGAGTTGTCTTCAGCTGGATTTGAACTTGCAACGTAAGGAGTCACAATAAAAAGAAACAGGCCTACTTCAAGTTATGTAGTTTCGAGGTAGGGACTTTTCGACTTTACGTCTTTCATTTTTTTTTTTTTTTTGTATAGAGAATATGATTTCTGGTTCAGTCACACTGCATGGGAGCTTTGGGCAAAGTGCCGACTAGAGCCTTGTGAGTAGAGTTGGTAGTCGGAAACTGACAGAAGCCCGTTGTATGTATGTGTGATTATATACACACATATATACATACATGCGTACGTATGTATGTATGTATGTATGTATGTATGTATATTCAAAAGTTTTTGATTCGGATTCCGTGTTATTTAAAGTTTCAAAGCACGAATTTCCACTGGCCTAAGGAAAGGTCCCGTTAGGGGCTTTGAGACTTTAAATAGCACGGAATCCTAATCAAACTGTTTTGAACAATACATGTAACTGTTAATAAATATATTGAGTGCCCCTTCGTTCGGGAAGGACTGTTCTAACGAAGTCACGTATTGTCCTTGCCTTCGAAATGCGGAGTAGATGGAACAGGGACAACTGAAGAAGGGAAACATTCTTTATGTTGCATGTCTCCTTTCTCTGTTTGTTTTCTTTCGTTGTTCGAAAAAAAATTCGTTTTCTGTCTTCGTCTTTATGTTTTCGTTTCTTATTGTGTTTAACGCTTTTTGTGATGTCTTGTATCCATATATGCATGTATGTATACATATAGATCTAGGTATGTACATATATGTATGGATATATGCATATATTTATGTTATTTATGTTATATATATATATATATATGTATATCCAAAGATGGGGGTTTAGT
>NC_068989.1:82706308-82707241 GCF_001194135.2 Octopus bimaculoides
ATATTCCAAGTGGCTTTCCGTCTTCCTATGTGTTCGTTCCGTTGTCTGTAGTTTATTGTTCTAACGTCCTGTACCCTGATATGCATGTATATACACATGTAGATGTAAGTATGTACATATATGTGTGTATACATGTATATATATTCTTTGTATTATTATGTATGCATATAGATAGATATATATGTATATATATATGTGTATGTGTGTGTGTGTGTGTGTGTGTGTGTGTGTGTGTGTGTGTGTGTGTGCGTGTCGGCATTTATGCATATATATGTAGGTATGTAGACACACACACATACTATTGTATGCAAAATTATATATACATGTATGTACCGCCTCATTCCTCCATTACGCTATCACATCAGATTTTTTACCTGGCAAAATAATTGGCTTTAAAAGGTTATTCTATTAATAGGCTGTCAAAAGCTCACAGCCTGTGATGATGGCGCTGGTGGTCGTCGTGGTGAGGGGGTGGGCTGAATGATCGTAGTGGTGGTGATGGTGGTGGTTGTGTAGTTGTTGTTGTTGTTGTTGTTGTTGTTGGTGGTGGTGGTGGTGGTAATGGTGGTAACAGTGTGTTGGTTTGTTTGTGGTGGTGACGGTGCGACGGCGATTGTGGCATGTTGTTGTCATGGCTACTGCATCAGTAAAACAGACAGCTGAAGAAACATGTAAGAAAGAAACAATAGGCTGAACAACAACAACAACAGCAACAACAACAACAGCAACTACTACTACTACTACTACTACTACTACTACTGTAGAAATACATATTAAAAAAACGATTACAACAGCTGAAATAGCAATACTTTCAATAACAACTGAAATATCATCATCATCATCAGCAACAGCAGCATCATCATCATCAACAACAACAACAACAACAGCTGCAGTAACGACAATGCCAACTAAAATGGTCCTTTTTTTTTTACC
>NC_068989.1:82707637-82708617 GCF_001194135.2 Octopus bimaculoides
TAATAACCCTTTCTATTGGAAGCACAGGGCTTCAAATTTGGGGGAAAAGATTAAGTCGTACTTACTTAAGGGATTATGTGGCACTTACTTAATTGACCGCGAAACGGTGAAAGGCAAAGTCGACCTCGGCGGAATTTGAACTCAGAACGTAACAGCAGACGAAATACCGCTAAGAATTTCGCCCGGCAATGATCGTTAATTTAAAGGAGCACTCTGTCGGTTACGACCACGAGGGTCCCAGCTGATACGATCAACGGAACAGCTTTCTCGTGAAATTAACGTGCAAGTGGCTGAGCACTCCACAGACACGTGTACCCTTAACGTAGTTCTCGGGGAGATTCGGCGTGACAGAGTGTGACAAAGCTGGCCCTTTGAAATACAGGTACTACTCATTTTTGCCAGTTGGGTGGATTGGAGCAACGGGAAATAAAGTGTCTTGCTCAAGGACACAACGATTCGCTGGGAATTGAACTCACGAGCTTGCGATTGTGAGCCGAATGCCCTAACCACTAGGCCACGCGCCTTCACTAATCGTTAATAATAGCGATAGTCATTAATAATAATCATCATCATAATAATCGTTAGCGCACCGGAAAAAATGTTTAGCGGCATTTCTTCCGGCTCTTTACACGTTGAGTTCAAATCACGTCGAGATCAACTTTGCCATTTTTCCTTGTCAGAGTCGATAAAATAAGATGCCAGTCAAGCACTAGCAGCGACGTAATTCACCTGCGCCCTGCCCGGAAATTGCTGGCCTTGTTCCAAAACTAGAAAGAATAATTGATACTGTTACCTTGATTTTTACTTAGTAATAATCTATCATGACCCTAGCTAAGAAAATATTCAGAAAAAGGAGTTAATGCAGTTTCGCACCTCTCCTTCAAAAATGCATTGTTTTAGAAAATTTTTTTTCGTATCCCAGCGTTTTAGATGTCAGAGATTACGAATATACAAAAAGATAAAAACAATAAAGAATATTA
>NC_068989.1:82709238-82710499 GCF_001194135.2 Octopus bimaculoides
TTCTTCTTCTTCTTCTTCTTCTTCTTCTTCTTCTTCTTCTTCTTCTTCTTCTTCTTCTTCTTCTCCTTCTTCGTCGTCGTCTTTTATTCTCCTCACTGGCTACGATCAATGGAGGGCAGCCATCCAGGAGCATTCCCACCTCGCTTCAAGCAGTTTCGTCCACGATATCGATCCGGTGTTCATTTCAGCGTGATGCACATTTTATCGATCTCTTATTCTCGAATCTCTATTGTAAGGGGACATAAAAGGACACAACACGATTAACATCACAACAGAATAAATACCAAACTTAAAAGAACAAAGGAAAAACAAAAAACAAAAAAGTACTTGAGTTGATTCGTTCGACTAATACCCAGCGAGGCGTTGCCCCAGCATGGCCGCAGTGCAATGACTGAAACAAGAAAAAGCTAAACGTGTGTATTTTTATGCATTTTTATGTATTTTTAAAACATTGTGGATTCTCTGTGCGTTTCTCTCTCTTTCTTTGTGTCTGTCTGTCTGTCTCTCTTTCTCTTTGTCTCTCTCTCACACACACACAAACACACACAGACACACCCCACACACACATGCATATATACACACATATACATAACCACATATACATACAGAAATAGCTAACATTCATCAATATATCGTATCTGTGTTGTAAGAAGCTTTCTTCTCAACCACATAGTTCCGGGTTCAGTCCCGTTGCGTAGCACCTTGAACAAGTGTTTTGTACTGTAGGCTCGGGCCGACCAAAGCCTTGTCAGTGAATTTGCTAGACAGAAACTGAAAGAAGCCTGTCGATGTCGTAAATATATATATATATATATATATTTGTGTGTCTGTGTTTGTCACCTCACCATCGCTTGACAACCGATGTTGGTGTGTTTACGTCCCTGTAAATAGCGGTTCGACAAAAGACACCGATAGAATAAGTTCTAGGCTTAGAAAGAATAAGTCCTGGGGTCGATTTGTTCGACTGAAGCGGTGCCCCAGCATGGCCGCAGTCAAATGACTAAAACAAATAAAATAATAAAAGAATTAAAAAAATATCTGCCCCATTTTACTCTCTCAGCTTATTGCAACCCTTTCTTTCTCTCTCTTCTCCTCATCCCATCACCCTTTTTCTGTATCCCACAAGACTGCCCACACACCAACTCCACCATTAGTTACGGAACTTTTATCTTCGTCACCATTGTCACTATCTCTCTCTCTTTCTCTTTCTCCCTCTCTCTGTATATATATATATATATATATATATATACACATATACACA
>NC_068989.1:82711242-82711627 GCF_001194135.2 Octopus bimaculoides
ACGTATGCATGTGTATGTATATTTATGTGTGTGTGTATACAAATATGTTTATATATGAGCGTATGTATATATGTTTATGTATATATATATATATATATACGAATGTATGCGTATGTATATATATGTATTATATATATGTATATATGTTTATATACATATATACGTATGTATGTGTATGTATATATATATGTGTGTGTATACATATATGTATGTGTGTGTGTGTGTGCGCGCGCGCATATATTAAATACCCGACACTGAGCTAGTTTTATCTATTTCTACCAATATTTTGTTCATATTTACGTACGAGTTCTCTGTACTCCCTGTATAACAGCTGGAATCAGGTACCACGCTCCTTCTCACTCACATGCGCGCGCACACACACACA
>NC_068989.1:82713675-82716423 GCF_001194135.2 Octopus bimaculoides
GTTGGCTGCTCAAGAGTGGGCAGCAACAAAAAACCTATTTGTATATGCTCCACAAGGGAAAACAAGGGACATAGTTTACAATGAGGTGTTATAATCACAACAGCAAGAAAGTATGTACATGATCACCTTCTTTTACGAAACTTCATTGACTTTCATATATTTATATTGATATACATATATATACGTGTGTTTGGGTGCGTGTGTGTATATACATCTCTATATATAAAGATGATGCGTAGTCTAGACGGCGTTTTTAGATTTCATTATTCTCTTTAACCCGGGCACCGCCGGGTATTTCTGCTAGTGTTATATAAACATGTCATAATCTGACCTGATACGTGTTGTCTGCCAGACTATCTTTTGTCCTTTTGTATATATTCCAACGTAATCAATACATTGTCTAGAGCCAATCAAAATTTACGCAGCGACCATTTGCCGGCATTTACAATTGGAGCTTAGTTACAAATACGACCTGAGCACTAATTGTATGTACCTATAACCTTACGTTATTTCACATCGTATCACCCACAATATTTATGAATATATATATGTGTATAAATTTAGATTCAAGGTAAATATGTTACTTAAGTTTAGGCACCAGAATTAAGTATGGTATTATCCATACAGTTTCAAAATAAGGTGATTAAAAATCAAAATAAGCAACAAGGATATTCAACGATCGTTTCATGCTACTCCATTTATTTAAGCAATGTGAACATTACATTAAATGTAAAATGCAGAGCAATCTTCAGCTGCACAAAGATACAGAAAATTTACTGAAATTTAAATTTCAGTAGAAGGACATATTATTGGAACTACATTTAAAACAATCCAAGTGAGAAGGAAGAATACACAAAACCATTTTGATTTAGCCAGACCAAACAGGTTAGTAATTAATTCTAAGCAGAATTTTAACTGTCACTGGTTTTATTTGTTTTTTTTTTGTTTCATCTTATCAGACCTAATGATTTAAAGCTTACGAAGACACCAGCCTTTACCTTATAAGGAAAATATATAAAGCACGATTTCTTCGCGATCAGAGTTGTTCGAAAACCGAGGTACTACTGTATTTATAATTGTAATTCGGTGATATGTTATTTTAAAGAAGCCTTTAAATCTAGCCCCTTTGCAGTGTTCATGAAGGCGTTGAGCTTTTTGAGAGTAAGGGATGTGGCCCTCTAGCAATTGTCGAAATAACATTAGTAGAGTTCTAGTTTGGTTCCGATGGACTCTGGGATTTTTGTCTTACCTTGACAGACAAAATGTTATATTTTCGATTACATTCCATTGTCCTTGACCGTCCCAGTAATATATTGGCGTAACAACAGAAAAATAGAAAGGGTAGGCTGGGGATAAGTTTTGCATGAAGGAGAAGAGTGCAAGGGATAAATGCAATGCGTGAGAAAGTACTAGAATAAACTGAAAAATTCTTGTGGAAAATGAGCGCAGTGATATTTGATATTCATAGCGAGCCGGAAGAGAGAGGAGCCATAGGAAAGAAAGAGATAGTTTTAAAGAATTCTATTACTGAATGGGATGAGTCATATAGTAATGCTGTTTCACCAAATGTCTATGTGACATGGTAGTGGAGGCGTGTGGCCAAATAGTTAAAATATTCGGTTCACAATCGTAAGGTGGTAAGTTCGGTATTCGGGTATGCGTTGTGTCTTAAGGCAAGGCACTTTATTTCACGCTGCTCCAGTGCACTCAGCTAGAAAAAATAAGTTGTACTTATAATTCAAAAGGGCCAGCCTTGTTACATTCTGTGTCACGCTGAATCTCCCTGAGAACTACGGTAAAGATACGCATGTTTGTGCAGGGCCCCGCCGCTTTCACGGAGTGCAAGTATGTTTCACGATTGTGATTGTAATTTTTAATATGTGATGTATGTATTGTACAATCCATGTTGTATAGGAAATGCTTGTGCTGTGTATATGATTTAACTATGTATAGTGTAAGCTATATAATATTTACTATATATATAGCAAAATGGATGTAATGTGTGATGCATGTATATTCGGTGTGTGTAAAAGGTGGCGAGCTGGCAGAATCGTTAGCGTATCGGACAAAATGCTTAGCGTCATTTCTTCCGGCTCTCAATGATCTAATTTCAAATTCTGCCCAGGTAGAATTTGCTATTCATCCTATCGGGTTCAATAAAATAATTACCAGTTGACTTATTCCACCTCTAAAATTGCAAGCCTCGTGTCCAGAATTTTAGACCATTCTATGTATGTGTAAGTATATGTGATGCATTTAAGCGTACATGTGTATTATGTACATATGTGATTTTTATGGTACGCGGTGTGTGCAATACGTATTGTGTGTGTGTGTGTATGTGTGTATGTATACACACACACAAACACACACACACACACACACACACACACACACATATATATAATGTATATAACAATTATGCACAGTAAACCCTCGACTATCGCGGGAGTTACGTTCCAAAACCCCACGTGATAGTTGAAAATCCGCGAAGTAGAAACAGTACTGTACTGTATATATATATATATATATATATATAGATAAGAATATTTTTTTGCGAAAACTCCAATGGGTAAATTTCCATCTTTTCAGCTGTATCTTCCTACTTGTGTAGAGTCGCTCAAACTTTCCAAAAAAGGAGCGGGTTACACCGGAGTAGTGCAACCTCTGGTATTTGAGTACTCTTTTTTCCACCTTGTTGCACATTTCATGTGCTTACTCCGGTATATATATATATATATATATATAATA
>NC_068989.1:82716690-82718070 GCF_001194135.2 Octopus bimaculoides
ATATACATATTATTACCTTCACCTTCGCTAAGGCGGAGGTATTGTTTTCAGTCGTGTTTGTTTGTTTGTCCGTGGAAAAGATATCTTAAAAACCGTTGGATGGAATCGGATGAAACTTTCAGGAATGTTTGGCCTCGTGACTGGCACGAAATGATTAGATTTTGGGATCGATCCGGCACCGGACAAGGATTCTGGATTATTATTATTTTTTTTTTTTTACTTAATTTTTGAGAGCGGTCGAGTTCATTTCTAGTGTTCTCGTTTGTGGGAGCCGTCGAATTTATTTCAGATATTCTCATTTTAAAAATCATCTCTGAGGAGTCCGCGGTATAAATTTACATTTATTAGCCAGAAAAATCCGCGATATACTGAGGGCGCAATAGGTGAACCGCGATATGGAGAGTGATTTTCTATGTCCATATGTCATATTTGTAAGTAATGTGTGATGTATGCATATATATATATATATATATATATATACATATATATGTATGTATGAATGTAGAGTGCGATGTACGTCTATAATTTGTCATACGTCAGTATTACTGCAGATGTTTAGTCTCAGCTGGTTCCTGACCAAGCTGACCTATGCTCAAATGGCGTCCCAGCCGTGAGCGTCCTGTCTTTTTCCTATGTGCAGGATACCTAGGACTACATGATGTGATGTGGATCGGGTGTTAGTATGCCTAAATGTGATGTATGTCTCCAATGTTTCAATATAAGCGACTTCCCGTGCGAGTGTATGAAGTGTGTGTGTTTGTGTGTGTAAATATATATATATATATATATATATATATATATATATATATATATATATATATATATATATATATATATATATATATATATATATATACATATGTAGTTATATGTGTGTGTCTGTTTGCAAACATTTGTATATGATCATATTTATTTATATACGAATATGTATACATTTTTAATGTATACGCATATCCATATCTATACATGTGTGTATACATGTATATATGTATGTATGTATGTATGTATGTATGTATGTATGTATGTATGTATGGGTGGGTGTGTATATTTGTCTGTCTTTCTGTCTCTCTATCTCTATCTATATGCATATATTTATACATGCACATATATATATATGTGTGTGTGTGTACATACTTACCTGCACGTATATATTTGTATGTATATATATTTGCATATATTTGTGTTTATACACACACACACTTACACACACACACACACACACACACACACACACACAATCAATTACAGTTTCAGTCATCAAAATGAACGAAGTGACCAACAGCGAAGACAGAAAAAGAGCAACGATATTGTAACAATAGACATTGTCTCGTGTTGGCGTCGGTGCTGTTGGTGGCCCGTGGTTGAATAGCAGCGGTGGCG
>NC_068989.1:82718976-82720032 GCF_001194135.2 Octopus bimaculoides
CACACACACACACACACACACACACACACACACACACATATCTGTACATACAACAGAAGGTTGGATTCTACTGCAAATAGTTCGGCTCTCTCAATTCGCTGGCCTTTGAGTCGGTTCTTCTTCAGGTGTATCCTTAGGTAAATCCCTGAAATTCACCTAAGGGTTTACCTAAGGAGTGAATAGCATTTAATTAAACCCACTTAAACTCCTGAACATAATGAACCGCAATGAATATCATTAAAGAGGAATTTTTCCTCTACTTCTATCATAAATTTCTTCATACATTTCTCCGATGACAGAATATCCGGTTTATAAAGTTTTCAAACAAAGATCCGATGGCCGGGATATTCCAGAAACAGCCGTATGAGACTATCTCTATCTTTACCAATTTTGTAATATTTTATGATTTTTAGATTGAATTAAATGAATTTAAATGCCATAGTCCTGCTTTGACGAACTGTTTTCCTTCCTCACTACATTAATCGATATATGTGCTAGTGTGCGTGTGTGTGCGTGTGTGTGTGTGTGTGTGTATTCCTTTATTCGTTTACTTGTCTCAGTCATTTGACTATGGCCATGGTGGAGCACCGCCTTAAACGGGTTTTTAGTCGCAGAAATCGACCACGGGACTTGATGTTTGTAGGCCTAGTACTTATTCTATCATAAACACACCAAAATCGGTTGTCAAGCAATGGCAGAGAGACAAACACAGACATAGACACGCATACACACACACACACACACACACAAATATCCGACGAATTTCTTTCAGTTTCTGTCTACCAAATCCACTCACGAGGCAATGTCTGCAAGTTGATGAATACCACCTATTAATCCCCTCCATTTTCTTATTGCTATATAAATTAATGGTAAAATAACTTTTTACCCGCACCCATTTATTGCACTTGGTAATGTAATTGCCATGCAATGAAAAAATACTAGTGTAATAATAATTGGGTATTCTTCCAGCAGTATATTATCTCTTAGTGGGTTGGATTCACAACCCCTAACTTTCTTGGATATATATATATATATATATATATATATATATATATA
>NC_068989.1:82720202-82721917 GCF_001194135.2 Octopus bimaculoides
TATATATTAAGAAGGGATTATGAATACAGGTGGAAAGAAATTCTTAGGCCCTCTGTTGATACAATGCACCAAGTTGGGAAAAGGCTGAGAAACGTCAAGACTTTGTAAATCGATGGTTGCATTACCATGTTGATATGGTATGTTTCCAGAGATTGATACAAGAAAAGGCATCGATAATGGACCTTGTGCATTTATATATTTGTGCATTGTATGCTTACAGTTGTTTCTGATATACATTTTAGGTACATTCATAGTTCAGTTTACTCAGTCGGTCTTATTGATGGATCGAAAATACTGTGTATGTGTTTGTGTGTGTGTGTATGTGTGTGTGTCTGCGCGCGCGCGAATGTTGGCCTTTGTTTCTGTTTGCTCCTCACCACCACTTGACAACCGGTGTTAGTGTGTTGATGTCCCTATATCTTGGCGATGAAATAAGTACCAGGCTTTAAAAAAAAAGAAGAAAAGAACTGGGGTCGATTCGTTCGACTAATATTTCTTTAAGGCAGTGCCCCAGCATGGCCGCACTCTAATGACTGAAACCAGTAAAAGATAAAAGATAAAAGATAAAATATCCACACACACACACACACGTATATATATATATATATATATATATATATATATATATACGTATATAAAGACTCACACACACACACGCACACATACACACACACACACACACACACACAAACACCCACACACGCGCGCTCACACACACACACACACATACACACACGTGTACACATATAGGGATTTAGGTGTCACCGAAGTATTTAGCGATCTATCACCACCTATCTCATCTCAGAATCTTTGTATCTCTCCATCTTCTTGTCTCTCCGTATCCCAGACGAACTCTCTTGGTCGTCCTCCAACTTTAGAACGGGAAGAATCGCAGAAATAAATCATTGAATAAATGTTGTCGTTGTTGTTGTTGTAGCTGCTGCTGCTGCTGTTGTTGTTGTTGTTGTTGTAACAACAATTTCAGGCATTGGATGTTATCGATTGATAGACATTTTAGACTTTGTATTATGTGAGTATGTGTGTTTATATATACGTACGTATGCATATTTATATATATACGCATACACACGCGCACACACAAATAAGCCACGCATAGGTATACTCACCCACAAACACATATCTATCTATATCTGTCCATCTATCTGTGTGTGTGTGTGTTACATGTGTAAACGTTAACAGTTGTAAATAAGAAAGAAGGCACCAAGATATGTCAGCAAGTGTACATTTTATATCTCCAGTTCGAGACATACATACATGTATACATATATACATGTACATACAAATATATATATATATATACATAAATATATGTGTATGTGTATGTATGTTATATATATATACACACATATATATAGATTTACGCTCACACTCGCACATTTCATACAATCATATCTATATCGCAATGTCGCCATAAACACTTCACTTTTACCGCCGTCTACACCGCGTCCATTTCCTTCCCTTCGAAAATCGCACCCAACACTTTTAGTCACGAGCGCACACACACACACACACACACACACACACACACACACACACACACACATGCATTCATGTATGTGCGCGTGTATATGTCTATATATATACATATATACTCACACAGTATTGAACGAAAGGGAAAGTCGACCACTCCCTGACATAGTAATATATAGGTGTGTGTATACATACATACATACATACATACATACATACATATA
>NC_068989.1:82722356-82724463 GCF_001194135.2 Octopus bimaculoides
CACACACACACACACACACACACACACACACACACACACACACACACACACACACACACACACACGTGCAGTTACATTGTTTTATTCTCTTCTGGTTTCCGTTATTGAGATACGAACCATAGTTGGAACATAGACTTTAATAGTCCTAGTTGATCAAAATAACCCAAGTGCATATTTTAGGCTCGTTGGTACAGATCTTATCGTTCTGTCTTTGTCAAGTAGCTAGGTTGTTTTTTGACAGAATCTAATTTAACACGGATAGTCATTCATGCGTACATATGTATGTACGTACGTACGTACGTATGTATGTATGTTCTCTTTCTCATTTTAATTTCGAGTAAATTTTGTCCGGCCACCTACTTAGTAGAAAGGTTGTGAAAGAAACTATCTTGTTTAAACCATCATCCTTTAACTCTTAAGAAAGTCTTGCAGTTCCTTATAGTCCCAGATATCGCGATCATTTGTAGTGTACTCTTTTACTTGTTTCAGTCATTTGACTGCGGCCATGCTGGAGCACCGCCTTTATTATGTCTGAATTAAAGATTCGCATCTTCTCCCCAAGATCCCAGGTTCAGCTTTACTTTGCTGTAGACGGATCGGCATGTGTCTATTGCTCCAACAACAGTAAATATGGAGCTGAATGTTACACTGGATTTGCAAGCTCCTTATCGCTGACCCATAGATGTCTTCTTTCTCTTGGTATTTTTATAACCACATTCGTGTCCAGAGGGCAGTTGATTTCCATAACAGAACATATCTTTTCTTTGTGGTCCCACACAACGTTATCTGGATGGTTGTGTTTTAACTTTGTCGTCGCTTTAATTTTGTTGTAGTCATCTTTTAAGAAAATGTAAATCTATTAACTTCAAAAAGCTTTTGGATTTGCTGGTACTTATGCTTAAAGGAGTGTTGTACTTAAATATCTTGCGTTTTGTTTTTATCTCGCGTCACCTGAGACTTAAAACTATAAAAAGTATTCTTAAACATCGTCATTCCTTGAGCAGAATTGTAATAATTAGTAAAATTTTTAAAGGACATTCTTCGTATGAGATGGTGAACAAATGATGATGAACAAAGCTAATATTACTGACCAAATTATTTAATATGGCATCCGAATGCTCTTATTCTATGTTTATATATTATATATCTAGTATGGTCTTTATAGATATGCTTTTTAGCTAGTATCTACGTTTCAAGATAGATCTAAAAGAATCGACTAGTTAAAGGTTGTGATCTTTAAATCGAACCTTTTGGATAATTCAATTCAATTTTCAACACACAAATCCATACAACTCGCCTGTAAGAAAATCATGCACACATTTGTCCAAATATATATGGGATCTGGAATCAATGAATATAAAGTGTCATATAAAATGGGAGATTCTCGAATTTGCAAGACCTAGTTATAACGGCTGCCCCTTTATTTATCTGAGGAACACGCCCTTCTATTCAACCATGAACCTCCTTAAATGGTAAAACAAAAATTATCGGTTTGCCTATACAGACTTCGGCTCGTTGCGGTAAAAATTATTACCCAACGTTCAACTCATAGATGTTTTGGGGGCTTTTTTGTTTGCTTTTTTTCTTTTTAACGAACATAGTAGGTTCCCCTTCTTATTGCAGTGGTAACACAGAAAAAGTATTTTTCTTTAAAAATATAACCTTGATATTTATATTAATTTGCTTCGTGAATTTGTGCGCCGATAAGCTAAGAAGACAGTCTGGAAGCAAGAGGCTGTCGAGCATCAAATAGAAAGTGAGTGAATGGCAGTATGAGAAGTAAACTAAATGAGAATGAAATGATGAAGAGGTTATCAATAACGTTTAGTCGGAGTAACAAAGAGGATTAAATAAGAGTGAGTTTGAATAAGAAAAGGTAACAAGGAGTAACATTGAGAGGAAGTTATACAGTTGTGTATTAATTTGTATGATAACCTGGGTTAACTACTAAATATGAATGTGTGAATATATTCATATACATGTTTTGTACATACATACATTCATTCATACGCACGCACGTATGTATGTATGTTATTGTTTGTATGTATATCTATCTATCTATCTATCTATCTATCTATCTATCTATCTATATATATATATATATATA
>NC_068989.1:82724561-82727508 GCF_001194135.2 Octopus bimaculoides
ATAAAGGGCATTACTATACATAAATGCCTCACGCTAAGAGGGACTCTTAAAGTCAAACTACCATAATAAACACATTTTACCGAACGCGAGGGAATGAAAGTCTCGAAGCGAGCCTCCTAAAATCAGACTTGGCGGTATATCATGATTTCGCAATCAGTGCACAATATGCACTCTTTGCTCTTCAGTACACGCATAGTCAAGATACATGAAAATAAACAAAAATCAACATACCAGACGAACACTCCATGTATCCAGCATAGTACATAGAAATTGTTTATACCTATATATCTATGTAAGAGGCGGGCTTTTCGAATTGCATCTCGGTACACGTGTTTGTTCAGAATAAAATTCAGCACTGAATATATTCTGGTTAAATTTACAATTTAAATATAGGATAAAATCTTTATAAGAATTTACCAAGTAGTTGGCGTGAAAAAACATCATAAGGGAAACATTTATATTGTTGCTATTGTTGTTGTTGGTGGTGGTGTTGGTGGTGTTGGTGATGGTGTTGGTGGTGGTTTTGTTAATATTATCATAAGTACAGCATAAGATAGAAACGTTAGCACGCCGGGCGAAATGCTAAGCGTTATTTCGTCCATCTCTATGTTCTGAGTTCAAATTCCGCCGAGGTCGGCCTTGCCTTTCATCCCTTTCGGGCTCGATACAATAAGTAACAGTTACGCACTGGAGCCAGTGTAACTAACTTCAACTCCCCACCCCTTGCTGGCCTTGTGCCAAAATTTGAAGCCAATATTATTATTATCACTGCGGTGAGCTGGCAGAATCGTTACCGCACCGCACCGGTTAAAAGGCTTAGCAGCATTTCTTCTGATTTAACGTTCTGAGTTCAAATTCCGCCGAGGTCGACTTTGCTCTTCGTTCCTTTCGGAGTCGATAAAATAAGTAACAGTGGAGCAATGGGGTCGATGTAATCGATTTACCCCATCACCTGAAATTGCTGGCCTTGTGCCAAAATTGAAAGCCGATATTATCGTAACTGCTGCGATTGGTTTTGTTCTTTGTATTGTGCTGTTGTTGTGCTAACACCTCTACCACAACAGCTACCACCTATATCACCATTACACTACCAATGCTAGCACCAACACCGCTATCAGACCAACACCATCAATAACAACAACAACAACGCCAAAACCACCACTACCACCACTACCATCACAGGTCACGACCATCATCACAAGAACTTTCAACTTAGACTAACATCGCACCACCACCCCATAACCACTACCACAACTATCATCTTCACCGCAAATCCACTAACGCCGCCGCCACAACCACCACTACCGCTATCACCACTACCACCACCACCCTCCTACAACAACATCCAGACTTAGTGGCGTGGTGCTCGTTTGAACCTACTTCTAAATATTTCTCTTTACATTACACACGGCTGATTGGTTGCAGTAGTTGAGGTGGTGGTGGTGGTGGTGGTGATAGACATAAGAAGTAGATGCAGTTGTAGTAGCTGAAGTCATAGAAACAACAGCAGCAGCAGCAACAGCAGCAGCAGTAGTAGTAGTAGTAGTAGTAGTAGCAGTAGTTGTCATGCCCAACGTAATCGTGAAGCGAACGAACAATAATGAGGGCTCTATGCAGTTGTTCCACCTGCTAGATATAGCAGCTAATCTCCATCGAATTGCAAATGTGTTTCTTTCACGCTGCAATCGTTCTAATTTTAATTTATTTTAATAAATATGCTGTTTTGATTTTCTAAAACAAATCTCTTATTCTCTGTAAACCTGTCTTCATTTTTTGTCACTGCCCTTATTTGGAACCTTCTGGCAGGACTATCGGATTGCACTTGCACGAGGTAAATGATCTGGGAAGAATTTATTTGGCAAAAATGTATAAAACATTGAACGTATAACCAATGCTTGTCTGCTTACAAGAACGGATTCAAGTTAGCTGTTTTATTTATTTATTTCTTTAACTTTCCCAATGAGGCGAGTTGGCAGAAACGTTAGCACGCCGGGCGAAATGCTAAGCGGTATTTCGTCTGTCTCTACGTTCTGAGTTCAAATTCCGCCGAGGTTGACTTTGTCTTTCATCCTTTCGGGGTCGATAAATTAGGTAGCAGTTACGTACTGGGGTCTATCTAATCGACTGGCTCCCGCTCCTCAAAAATTTCGGGCCTTGTGCCTAGAGTAGAAAAGAAACGTTAACACACCGGACGAAACGCTTAGGGGTATTTCGTCTGTCTTTATGTTCTGAGTTCAAATTCCGCCGAGATTGACTGTACGTTTCATCCTTTCGAGGTCAATAAATTAAGTACCAGTTGCGTACTGGCTCGATCTAATCGATTGCCCCCCACTCCCCAAATATTTCGGGCCTTGTTCCTAGAGCAGAAAAGAATATTTCTTTAACTTTCCTCACAGGCCGAGTAACCACGTAATACCAACCACTCATTAGTGTTTTTTGCATTTTTCGCTTGGTTACGGTCAAATATCACATGTAATTCTTAGCTTTCATTTTCTTTTTATCATAAACCGCTCCGATATAATTTCAGATTGTGTTGTGATAAAATGTTTAACGACGATGGAAACCGAGATGATAACATATACTTAGTTGTTACGTGGAGAAATTTCATTTGCTTTAAAACCCGTATATACCACTGGTTACTGTGGACTCGCGGTCATAGGATCGTGGCTTCGATTCCCAGACCGGGTGTTGTGAGTGTTTATTGAGCGAAAACACCTAAAGCTCTACGAGGCTCCGGCAGAGGATCGTGGCGAACCCTGCTGTACTCTTTCACCACAACTTTCTCTCACTCTTTCTTCCTGTTTCTGTTGTGCCTGTAATTCAAAGGGCCAGCCTTTTCACGCTGAATATCCCCAAGAACTACGTTAAGGGTACACGTGTCTGTGGAGTGCTCAGTCACTTGCACGTTAATTTCACGAGCAGGCTGTTCCGTTGATCGGATCAACTG
>NC_068989.1:82727771-82729158 GCF_001194135.2 Octopus bimaculoides
TTTTTATAGTCGCCAGTCGATGAATTCTCGCCCGAGCATGCAGTTGGTCTCTGTGTTTTTAATTGAGAACGTTTATAATAGTTGTTATCTCAGGACAAACATTGCAGTAACTAGCCTATAGATAGTGTGTATACATTGGATATGATGCATAGATGACTATATATATATATATATATATATATATATATATACAGGTTTCAAATTTTGGCACAAGGTCTAACAGTTTCGAGGAAGGAGATAAGTCGATTACATCGACCTCAGTGCTCAACTAGTACTTGTTTTATCGACCCCGAAAGGATGCAAGGCAAAGTTGACCTTAGCGGCGTTGACAAATTGTTTATATATTAAACGATACTATTGCGAGTATATGGTAGCACAAATTGGTATTATTATTATTATTATTATTATTATTTAAAAAAATTTTTTTAATCAATGTTAACCAAGCAAAAGAACAAAAATGTACGCATTTAAATTGGTTTTGCTTTATTGTTCAATGGATTCTTTTTTGATAAGTTTTATGTAACAATAAAAAGACAATGAATATGGTACAGAAAAGAGAAAGCGTGTCAAAGTGCAAGATGAAGCTGTCAAATGTATAAATCAATTACTGATTTCATGATCAGACATCATCGTCATCACCATCATCATCATCATCATCATCATCATCATCATCATCATCATCATCATCATCATCACCGTCGTCGTCGTCATCGTCGTCGTCGTCATCATCATCATTATCATCATCAATGTGTTTTCGTGATTGACTCTACTGGTCGTAATAACCAGGCTCTTGGACTGGTACCAGCTACGTATGTATCAGGTAATAATACTCATAAATAAGCTGATTATGAAGTTCGAGAGCAAAGAGTGGAACCACAATTACCACCTGAAGCTCATGCTAATGGTAATGAAAAGGATTCCACATCTAGAACCGTCTTCACAGCACAAATCGACATCAGGCTTTATGATAAGAGGAATAAACAGCAATGACATGTTCTCGGGGGTTAGGGTAATAACTTATTTCTGTTTTCTTTTTTCTGCAGTAACTCTGAGAAATGGAGAGAATATTGGTTGAGGCTAAGGTGGCGAGCTGACAGAATCGTTAGCACCTCGGTCAAAACGCTACGTTCTGAGTTCAAATTCCACCGAGGCCGACTTTGCTTTTTATCCTTTTGGGGATCGATAAAATAAGAACCAGCTGAGCAGTGGAGTCGATGTAATCGACTAAGCCCCTGCCCTGAAATTGCTGGTCTTGTGCCAAAATTTGAACTCATTATTAATTGGGACTGGTTGTGTTGAGGTCATGTGAAGCAATCATTCTATTTTGGGTCTTTTATTTTGTTTAGTAAGTGTGATGTCTTGTCAGATAGAACTTTATTGACCAGTT
>NC_068989.1:82729629-82731869 GCF_001194135.2 Octopus bimaculoides
GCAAACAATCCTACTAGTTCGTCGCTTTAAATGCTATAAATAATAGCACATAAACATTGAGTTATAAAAAAAAAAAAAACCGAAAAGGGCTTTTAGACCAATATTTACAGGTTATTATTTATAACATTTACATAAGCAGGTGAGCTGGCAGAATCGTCAACACACCAGGGTAACTTCTTAGTTGCATTGTATCCATTTTTGTGTTCTGAGTTCAAATTCCGCCGAAGTTGATTTTTGCCTTTCATCCTTTAGGGGTCGACAGAATAAGTACTAGTTGAGCACTAAGGTTAATGTAATTGTCTAACCTCTGCCACGAAAATTTCAGGCCTTGTGCCTATAGCAGAAAAAATTATTTATTGCACTTATATTCTTCGAGACCCAATCCTCACACAAAAAGAAAAAAAAAAATATTTATGTTTCTCTTGGAAGTGATCTGAGATCGTGGAGCAGGTAGCCCTGTTTCCATAGTGATCCAGGCTACGTGCATTTACACTGCTTACTCACGGTAAAGCCGTGTTTGACAGAAGGAAGGATGCGAGGAAGGCCCACTTCTCATTTTTCTCGTAGAGAGAGACAGGCACTCTGTCCTTCTGATTGACTGTGGATGTTCCTGCGAGCACTTCTTTGTGTAGCCTTTTGTTGATATTACCTCCGAAGTCCCCTACTCTACTGTGATGTATATGTTTTTAAAAGTTGCATAAGTATTGCCATATTTGAATGGTTTTTCCGTGTGGTGGAATGTTGTTGTTTAATATGATGTACAGTAAATCCTCGAGTATAGTCCGCCCTTGAGTATAATACGCAGGGGATTTTTAGGAGGCTGTACCTCTGAAAAATCTAAACCTTGTGTATAATACGCACCCCTTCTCTAACTTGTGTCAAGGACGTCTATATGACGTCCTTGGTTTGTAAACATATATACGGTAACGTCCTTTATTATTATTGTATATAATATAATGCAAACATGTAGCTTTTTGTGCACTTTGTAGAAAATAAAGAAATAACAGTAATAACGCCAATGAAAAATAAATATTAAGTAAATTGCCTTTCACATATTTATCACTATCAGTTACAAAAGTAAAAGCAAAAACATTTATTCAAATCCTTCAAATTCAATATCACTTTCAGCATCAAATAACTGTTCCATTTGTTCCTCCGTAAACAAACACTTCCGCGCATGCGTAATACAATAATGGTGATGTTCTTAACTGTTATATGGGAATGTAAATATGTTTGCAAATTGTTTTTGTTACATGTTATTCTGTGTTCTGAATACTTTTATTTTAATAAATGTTGCTTACTGATAGTTATGGATGATTCTTTCATGACTTCATTGCTTTCAGGCTTAGCTTAAGGTATTTTCGCGCCCGACATCACAAAATGCGTCTGAATAAACATTGCCGGACAGCAAATAGAGACTCGGACATTGCTTAGAAAATATTTTTCATTTTTAACCTCGTATATAGTACGCACTAAGAATTTTGACCTCTAAATTTGGGGAAAAAAATGCGGTTTATACTCGAGGATTTACGTAGTTATTGAGTGTGATGCTTGTATTTTGATCTAAGAGATCCATTAGTTTTTTTTCATTATGTTTATAGCCGAGTTATCTTTTTTTTTAATTTTTTGCATGTAGATTAGGGAATGTATCCTGAATGTTTATGTGTGTATGTGAATTTGGTAATATTTTTATGGTGATGGTGTTTGCGGTAACGGCGGTGGTGATGGTATTAGGGATGACGGTGTTGATAGTACTGGTAGGGATGTTATTTGGGGGAGGGACTAACTAGGCCTGAAAGAGCCAGGTTTCTGTAAAGAGGCCTGCGAAACTTAAAGTCGCATATAGCCGAATGATACTGGTTTAAATAATAATCTTTTCTACTATAGGCACAAAGTCTGCAATTTGGGGGAATAGGACAGTCGATTTCATCGACACCAGGATGTAACTGGTACTTAATTTGTCGACCCCAAACAGATAAAAAGGCAAAGACAACCTCGGCGAAATTCGAACTCAGAACGTATCGACACACGAAATACCGCTAAGTATTTCGTCCGGCGTGCTAACGATTCTGACAGCTTGCTGCCCTTGGTTTAAATAATAACAGAACACCTACAAAAATGTGTTAAATGCCTTTTCCTTTCGCTTGTTCTTTAGTTCGTGTGTATATATATATATTTGTATACATATATATCTATATATGTATATATATATATATATATATATATATATATATATATAT
>NC_068989.1:82734210-82734696 GCF_001194135.2 Octopus bimaculoides
CACCAGGACAATCCCAACCAACACCTCCACCGCGATCAGCATGACCACCACCACTACGACCATTTTCATAACCACCATCATCATCATTATCACTACTACTATTACTATCACCAATACAACCACTACCACACCACTACCTTCACCACCACCACTGCCACTGCACCGCCACAAACGCCATCTCCACCGCCTCCATCATCACGTTGGCAAAACGCAAGCACGACGTTGAGGTCAGCAATAAAGACGAAAACTGCAACTGCAACTGCAACACTGACCGTAACAAGAACCACGTGAACCGTTACAATAACATCAACGACAACTACTTTGGCTCAGCTTCAACACGCCCGGTTATTAGAAGAAAAAAAAAGAAGTGCAGCGGACACACATTAACACGTCAATGCGTCACGCACACATCATACATACACAGGCGCCATATATGGGTGTGTGTGTGTGTCTGTATGTCTGTGCGTATGAAGAGACATATATATA
>NC_068989.1:82738532-82740959 GCF_001194135.2 Octopus bimaculoides
ATCGCGGTTTCGATTCCCAGACCGAGCGTTTTGAGTGTTTATTGAGCGAAAACACCTAAAGCTCCACGAGGCTCCGGCAGGGGATGGTGGCGAACCCTGCTGTACTCTTTCACCACGACTTTCTCTCACTCTCACTTCCTGTTTCTGTTGTGCCTGTAATTCAAGGGGTCAGCCTTGTCACACTGTGTCACGCTGATTATCCCCGAGAACTATGTTAAGGGTACACGTGTCTGTGGAGTGCTCAGCCACTTGCACGTTAATTTCACGAACAGGCTGTTCCATTGATCGGATCAACTGGGACCCTCGACATCGTAAGCGACGGAGTGCCAACAACAATTAAGTGTGTATACTGACAGTATATATTGAGATTGTATACTTAAAGTATATATGTAGAATATATATTGAAAGTGTATAGTTACAGTATATAGTATTCCAAGTGTAAATTTAGAGTAAAATCGGTCTCCTTACAGATGTAAAAACATGGGTGTACATATCCTTCAAGCAAAACAAGGATCTTGATCTCTGAGCAATGAATCGATCAAAGGTGAATTCGGCTGATGATTTTAGTTATCTTGGTAGATGGGTAAGCAGCACCGATGCTGACATCAAATTCCGAAAACCACAAGCTTGGACAGCTCAAGAGAGCATGAGAGTCAAGACTGTTGAGGGGGAACAAAAATCAGACTCTTCCTTGCCCGCTGTTGGGGCAGCAAGACATGGACACATACCAGACAAGCGCAGAAGAGTTCAGATGACTGCTATACAAGAATGCATTGAATAGCTCTCTATGTGAAACGGCAGCAGTACACGAAAGATGAGCATTATCTATAGAAGCTTCCAATCCAAAAAGTGACCAACAAGATCAGAGAGCGACGTCTCGGCATATCAAGTCATTGCATGCGGCACCAGGGAGAAGAAGCATCAAAGCTTGTGTTCTGGAACACGCAACATGATACCAGCGATTATAGGACGCGTAGTTTGACGTTTAACGACAACCTGAAAGAGGACAAAGGACTGGATTCTATACACAGCGGTGGCGATGATGGATCGAGGTGCTTTATCTATGAGGACCGGGTGGGAGCCTGATCAAAGTGAATAAGATAAGAATATTTAGAGTATATATTGAACATTCATATTCGTAGTGAATATTGATAGTGTGTGTGTGTGTGCGCGCGCGCACACACACACACACACACACACGCGCGCACACATACACATTTATATTTTTATTCTTTTACTTGTTTCCGTCATTAGACTCCGGCCATGCTGGGGCACCGCCTTGAAGAATTTTTTAAAGCCAACTGGATCGCACCCAGTAGTTTTTTTTCTTAAGCCTGGTACTTATTCTATTGGTTTCTTTTCGCCGAACCGCTAGGTTACGAAGACGTAAGCAAACTTGTCAACAGTGGTGCGGGACGACCACAGATTCAAAGATGCACCGACACACGACAGGCTTCTTTCAATTTCCGTCTTTTTTGCGGAGGGTGAAAGTGTTAACAAGAACAGGACAGTGAGAACAAGACAGTAAAAACAAACGGTGAGGGCTGTTGAGCCAAGACGATAGAAAAATTATTATGAATGATGGAGCTAATAATAATTAGATAATTAGATAACTATAATCTAATTAACATATAATTTCAAACATTTAGGCATTTGCAGATGGTGTTGCAGTATGTGAAATGGGTTGGTGGGAAAAAAAAAGTCTATGTTATGTCTGTAGTAACATAATGATGGCGGTGGTCCTTCTGTCACTCTCTGGGCCGCGACTCATGTGAAAAAAAACCCCCCCACCAGGCTGGGGTCTCGTTCGATGGCTGAATGAAATACATAACAGACATTTCTGCCATTATTAAAACCTGATTAGACATGAAGGGGTCAACGATGGTCACAGCAAGTGACAGTTAGCCTTGAAGACCGGACACTGACTTGCTCTGTGGCAGGTGACAGTCGGGTCTAGATGTGAAACACCCCATCGACAAGCTGACTACTAATGTTAGTAAACAGCCTGTTTACATAGCAGAAATACAATACTCTCTCGTATAGACTTCCTCTCTTAATTACTCTTTACCTTTTAGCCTTTACAATATAACAAACGACAACACTAACATGTCAACCTGCTTAGATACATATATACCTTACATATATAAAACACCTCACACGGCAACACTAACGCATTTAGCTACATATTAACACCCTCCCGCCAGCGCTACATACATCTACCTACCCATGCACACATCTAAATTTCTGTTACTCTTTTTCGTTTTCTCACTAACACTTTTCTCATACCTGTCTGTCTGTCTGTCTGTCTATCTATTTATCTATTTATCTCTCTCTCCTTCTCCGCTGTCTCTCTCCCTCTCCTCTCTCTCCCTCCCTACCGTCTCTCTCTCCCTCCCTCTCCTCTCTCTCCCTCTCCTCTCTCTCCCT
>NC_068989.1:82740969-82745460 GCF_001194135.2 Octopus bimaculoides
ATAACAAGTGGAGTATTGAAGGCTATATCAGTCTTAGAGCTGCTTCTATTAATGGTCGCTCTTTCGTACACACCATTATATATATAAACGACAGATAGAGAGATAAAGACAGACAGACAGACAAATAGGTAGATAGATAGATAGCTAGCTAGCTAGATAGATAGATTGGTAGATACATAGATAAAAACAGACAGACAAATAGATAGATAGTTAGAGAGACAGACTGGTAGACGGACATATAGACAGGCAGGCAGATAGACAGACAGGCAGACAGATAGACTTGACAGACAGCTAGATAAGTAAATGGATAGATAAATGCGTATGCGTGTACGTATGAATGTGTAGGTACATATTTACAGTACATATTTACACGCACATACACACATACGCACACGTAGACACAACGCATTACAATATGAAATAAAGGCTTACTATCATCATTTCAGCAAACTCGCAAATTTAACCTCGCTGTGAATGTAAACAAAGTGGTTAGACCGCAGGTTTGATCTCACGGAGAGATAGACGTGTGCTGTAACCGCTCATTGCGAGAATTAAGTTTTGAGGTTACTAAAATCACACACGAATAAAGTTTCCCATATATCACCAATGATTTTAAAACCTCGTCGTGTTGTGCAGATTAACTCATCCCGTTGCCCGCGCCTGCAGTCTAGTGCGAATAAGGCAGACTAGCTCAGCTCAGTCTGTGTGTCGATACACAATAAATAAGTAGAAACAGCTACTCTCTCTATGAACAGAAAGTGGGGAAGTAATCTCTGGTGCGGGATTAATAAAACGCGTAGGGAACCAGAACGATTCCTATTTCTGGCAACGGAGAAATGAACCCTATAATTAAACCATTCTATTTACTTTTCATTGTATATTTATTAAGCATACTTATAAATAAAGTTTATCTTGCTTTTATTCCCCTCCTTCTCTACCCCCCTCTCACTCACACTCAAAATGGCGTGACAAAGTACATTCTGGAAGATGTCAATCCTGTAGTCTTGCTGTCACACTCAAACTCAATTTGAGACACTCTGGTAGTACACATCAAACAGACCAGAATAGTAATATACACTACATATCGCCCTACTTTCCCTAAATGCTCCAAATCATAGGGACTCATTCGAAGAGAGCCCCCCTCAAAAAGGTGGCAGAAATATTAACCAACCTAAATGACAGCCTTCACATACTAAGAGACCTCAACCTTCCTAATGTCGAGTGGCCTGAGGGCTGCCTTTTATAACACTGCTTGAATAGAGGCAAACAGAGTCTCTGCTCGACCTCGCAAATATGCTCTTTATGGAGCAATTAGTGCTCCACTCAACAAGGGTAAAAATGTCTTGGACCACTGCTTCACAAATAACGTGGCGCTCATTCATAATGTTAAGGTGATACCGACGATTTTCTGGGACCATAATTTGATAGAATTAACAACGTATGACCCACAAAGAACTACAGACATGCAAGCATCCAATTCCTTTCCAGCTTGCACGTTCATAAAACTGATTGGAAAGATATTCAGAAGGAGGTCATGGAACAAAACTGGTCAACTAGTATCTCTATGCAAGATATTGACATAGAGCTACAGAACTTTATGGCGTTCATACATGACATATGCAGTAAGTTTACTCCAGAGAAAACATCAGACTGGCAGAAAAACATAATTCCCAGACTTCCCAGAAAGTTAAAGATGGCATAATATATCGTAAACATGAAAGAGGTAGAAGAGCAGAGGCTAAAAATTATAGGCTTATTTTTCTAACCTCACATGTCAGAAAACCCATGGAACGCGTTGTCAGGAGGATGATTACGTTCCTAAAACATGATGACTTTCTCCTTGACACCCAGCATGGCATCCGCTCGGGGAGAAGCTGCCCTACAGCTTCTGCAGCATTACGAATGAGTATTGAAACAGCTAATGAATCGCATCGCTCAAACGTGAATGTGATATATTTTGATTTTGGAAAAGCCTTTGATGAAGTTGATACGGGATATATCACAAGTTACAGAGACTCGGCATAGTCGTAAAATTGGAAGAGTGGTTACATGACTTCTTAAAAGACAGAATTCAAGCTGCTGCAGCCGAAGGGGCCGTTCCGAGTAGACAGTAATAACAAGTGGAGTATTGAAGGCTATATCAGTCTTAGAGCTGCTTCTATTTATGGTCGCTCTTTCGTACACACCATTAGTTACACAGACAGCCACATTTACTAGTTATACTGTCGACACAAAAGAAGTACAGGCAGGCAAGGAACGTCTTGATGTTAATCTTCTACAGAAAGATATATAAATAGCATGAAGAAAACAACATGCAGTTTAATGCAGGAAAATTCCAAGCTCTCTGCTATCAGCTAGCTTGTGCAAACATGTCGCAACAAAGAACAGTAATTCCAGAGTCAAGTACAGTGTGCGATCTGGGGGCTGATATGAACAACAACGCCTCGTTTCATATGCATGTCACCAAAATGGTGGCAACGTGCTGGCGAATGGACAGATGGATTCTGAGAACTTTCAGAATAAGGGACTAGGAAATTATGCTAGTTCTTAGGACTTTTGTGCTCAGCCGTCTGGACTACTACTTTCAACTGTGGTCATCCAACAGTGTCAAATTAATATCAGAACTTGAGGCAGTTCAGCGGTGCTACATCAGGAAGATTGCATCAATGGAACAACTGAGCTACTGGGAGAGACTGAAAGCGCCACGACTCTACTCCTTGGAGCAAAGATATACAGTGAGATATACAATGATATACATATGGAAGACCCTCGAGTGGTTGGCATCAAACTTTGGTATCGAGAACTATATCAGCCGCCGAACAGACGTCACTGTACCGTTCCAAAGATTCCAGTAATCCCATCTAGTGTGAGGACATTGTACTGCAATAGATTCGGATTCAAGAACCCAAAACTACTCAATACTCTGTCAAAACATTTGAGAGATCTACAGGGAGTAGGGATAGGTGTGTTCTAGAAACAGTTTGACCTCCTGTTGTACAAGGTCCCACATAAACCTACATCACGGGAAGAATCTCAAAAAAGGGCAGTGACATCAAACTCGCTCTTTCACACACACGTGCGTGTGTATGAGTGTGTATGTGTGCGTGTGTATGTGTGCGTGTGTGTGTGTGTGTGTGTGTGTGTGTGTGTGTGTGTGTGTGTGTGTGTGTGTGTGTGTGTGTGTGTGCATGCACGCGCGTGTATAGGTGTGCGCTTGTGTATGTATGTGAGGTTTCGTGCCCCGCGTCTTATACTGGATATTGTTGTGGAAACTAGGGCCAACTACTGAGCTTGATTTTTGTTGCTCGTCGCACTTTACTGTTCCTCCCTTTATATATATATATATATATATATATATATATATATATATATATATATATATATATATATATGTACAAATCAGGATAAGATCGATATTTAAATACCGATTTTATCAGGTGGCCAGCATGGGAATAAAAACCATCAAAGGTAATAAATAGTAGTCAAAGCTTGACTCTAAAACCACATTAAATATTCATATAGCACTAGGAGAGAAGACAAAGAGGCAAAATAAACTAGCAAAAATTGCTTCTTATGCAGAGCCAGAAATCCGGGATCTGGAATTATCCAGTAATTTTTGCTAGTTCATTTTCTCTCTTCGTTTTCTCTCCTAGTGCTATATGAACATTTATTGTGGTTTTAGAGTCAAGCTTTGACTGCTATTTCCAGCGTGGTGGTATCTCTTAGATACCCTAAATTCTAATTATAAACGTGCGTGTGTGTGTATACATATAAATACATGTGTGAGTGTGTGTGTGTGCATATACGTACAAATATACGCGCTTCGTGTGTGCCTCTGTGCTTGTGTTTGTCCTCTCCCCGTCACTTGACAACCGATGTCGTCTATAGCCTAGCGGCTCGGCAAAAACGTCGATATAATAAGTGTCAAACTATAAAGAAAGAAAGAAAGAAAGAAAGATGTACTGAGGATGGCCCCGATTCAATGAGTCAGATTACTAAAAAGTGAAAAGAAAAAATTAATATAAACCAAACACAAAAGATAATTTTAACTACGGTGTAATTAAACAGAACACTAACTAAACACCAAAGGAACACTAGTGACTCAAACATTTGACACAAGCAGTTTTCTAAACACTACCTAAACACTATCACAATACCACCATATTAACATATCAGCCTCAGTAGATAGGAGAGCGCTATTTAAATCTCATAGTTCTCTTACATTACAACAGCAGCGTCTAAACACTTTGCTAAATACTTTTAATGTAGCACTAATATAGGGTTTTTACAAGATTTTGATGGAGGTTTGAGTTTCATAAAGGTCCTTTATAAGCTGACACGTTTCGGATGAACTGTGTCATGTGTTTGCCGCTAAAGTGGGTTAATCACCTCATAGCGACTATTTCAAATTAATTGCCACTGACACCAGCAGATATGCGAAGTTTTAACATATATGTGGATATATATGTGTGTATATATATATATATATAT
>NC_068989.1:82746753-82747357 GCF_001194135.2 Octopus bimaculoides
TTAAGGGTCGATAAATTAAGTACCAGTGAATCACTGGGGTCAATACAATCAACTAGTCCCCTCCGTTAACATTTCAGGCCTTGTGCCTAGAGTAGAAAAGATTAGTCGACGTGAGGCTATAAAAGAACACACTTGTCCAAGGTGCCGTGCCGTGCAGTGCGACTGAACCCGAAACCTTGTGATTAGGAAGCAAACTTCTTACCACACAGGCACGCCTGCACCACTCTGAGATTCCAAATCTCACACATCTCTTGTCTCTAGTTGGATACAACATCAACAATAACAACAACAACAACAACAACAACAACAACAACAACAACAACAACAACAGTAGCAGCAATATTAACAAAATAGGCAATGTAGGTGTGCTTGTATGTGGTCGATTGATTTGCTAGAAGTAGCTGCCAAATCTCCCTAAAAGCAAGCCCTTAATATCGTAAAGAAAAACGTTAAGGACACGTTGGATAATGGAGTCCTAGATATATTTATGCCTGGGAAAACGACCAAGGATTGAACACAATAATCTACAATAGCAACAGCTACTGTGCTAGTAGTAGTAGTAGTAGTAGTAGTAGTAGTAGTAGTAGTAGTAGTAGTAGTAGTA
>NC_068989.1:82747367-82749423 GCF_001194135.2 Octopus bimaculoides
GGTGGTGGTAGTAGTAGTAGTAGTAGTAGTAGTGGTGGTGGTAGTGGTGGTAGTGGTGGTAGGGCGTTTCCTTGCTGACCACGTAGATAGCGAAGTTAAAGATGGTCAACGTGATAAAGGCAGACTGACTTGACCAACGACGTTATCGAGGCAGTGGAGCGGAACGTGATCACAACAACAACAACAACAACAGCAGCAGCATCAGCAGCAGCAGCGGAGACAGCAGCCGTTGTGGTCGAACTATAGCGACAAAACCAACATTAAAGATTGAAATCTGATAATTTCAAACGAAATAAAAATAACGAACGCCATTATTAATCTTACTTCCACCCTCTCCTACTACCATTTCCACCACCACCACTACTACTACCTTCACCACCGACACCACCAATATCACCACCACCACCACCATCACTATTACTGCCACTACCACCACCACCACTATTACTGCCACTACCATCACCCCCCACCACCACCACCACTGCCACTATTACTACCAATACCATCACAATTACCACCACCACTACTACCCAACCCCACCACCACTACTACTATTATCGCCACTACCGTTACCACACCACCACCACCATCACTACTATTACTGCCACTACTACCATCGTTACAACCACTACTGTTACCACCACAACCATCATCCCCACCACCATTACTACCACCACCACCACCACCATCCCCACCATCACCATCACCACCACCGCCACCATCACAGGCACCATTACTATCAGCAACACCACAACCGGCATTAGCACCATCATCACTACCACCACCACCATCACCACCACCACCACCACCGCCAACACCACTACTACAATCACTACCACAATTACCACCGTCACCAGCCCTATTCCTTCGGCTAGAAATAGCAGACAAATTCTGCTCAAATCACGCCAAAACATCTTGTGAGAGGACATAACACAGTAAACAATGTAGTGTTAGAATCTATCTTTAAAAACGGGATGGTCTCGGTTGGAAGAGCTCTAAACATAGGTGAGCACAATCAACTATACATCACTGCAGAAGATGGAGTACTAGAAATAATAGTCGTAGATAAATTCTCATCAAATCCCAGTCCTAGATACACTCTATCTGAAATAACGACGATATATATATATATACACACATACTTACGTCAATATGTATATATATATATATGCATATATACATACGTATATGTACATACGTCTATATGTATATATGTATATGCATATGTAGGTACAGGACGTCACGAAACGTGTACAACAACAAAAAATACGAAGTACGAATACATGGAATATGAACTAATTTTTCGAACAACGAAAGACACAAATGGAAGACAAGATAAACAGCATAAGGAACGAACCTTCATCAATTGTTGGCTGTTTTTCTACTCTCGTATTTCGAAGATGTATGTGTTTGTGTTTGTGTCTGTCCCCACCACCACCACCACCACCACCATCGCTTGAGAACTGATGCTAGTGAAGTTATGTCCCCATAACATAGCGGTTCAACAAAAGAGACCGATTGAATAAGTCCTTAGAACGAATAAGTCCTGTGCTCGATTTCTTCGACTAAAACCCTTTAAGGCGGTGCCGCAGTCGAGTGACTAAAACAAACACAGACACAAGCACACTTATTTCATTAAGTGGAGTAAGAGCACACACGAAGACGGAATGTGTCACCGAAGAGGTCACAGATGTGTGACGAAAGATTTCCGGACAATGGACATGAGTTACAATAAGAACAGTAAGAAACGAGTGAAGAATGAATATATAGTGCGTATATATAGTGCGTATAGAAGAATGAATATATAGTATTTTATCAACAAAATCTTATATGGACCCCTAAGGGCCCACGCGGACTCCAGTTCAGAACCACTGGTCTAGATGCAGCACGTCTGAAATTATGGAATAGAAAGGAGACATTCCTCGTGTGAAAGTAATTCGTTATACGACAGCGGGATTCGGGCATCGACTTGGAAACCGAACAAGCATCAGCAACGACAGAAGCAACACCAGTAGTAGTAGTAGTAGTAGTAGTAGTAGTAGTAGTAGTAGTAGTA
>NC_068989.1:82750103-82752307 GCF_001194135.2 Octopus bimaculoides
ATATATATGATGTACAGCCACGCGCGGATTAAGAGGAAAATTGGGAATGGTAGCTTGGGAAATTTAGATTGTAAATATTTCTGTTAATGTAGAGTACTTAAACACACCAAACATACACGTACACACATACACACACATATACATACAAACATACTACATTTTATATATATGCATAGACATAAAATTATACATATATATATGTTAACGCACATATACACATAGTGATATACTATATCCTTATATATATATAGAGAGAGAGACACAGACAGACAAAGAAAAATAGATGCACACACAAGTTATGTGAAATTCTACAAGTGCAGTGCGGGCAATGTACAAACGTTTCATGTTTATTAGACCCTTGAGAGTGATGAGAATTTGAAGGATTCTAAAAGTTTACGCAAATGTTGGACGCAGTTTCTATACATAAGACATCACATTTAGCAATAAACGTATTGCGTTTGTCATTGTGAGGTTGGGCTTTTCGTTATTTGTATCAAGGTATTCATTATGTGTGGAGGCGCGTGGCTCAGTGGTTAGGGTGTCAGCATCACGATCGTAAGATTATGGTTTCGATTCCTGGACCGGGCGACGCGTTGTGTTCTTGAGCAAAACACTTCATTTCACGTTGCTCCAGTCCACTCAGATGGCAAAAATGAGTAACGCTGGGATGGACTGGCGTCCCGTCCAGCTGGGGAACACATACGCCATTAAAACCGGGAAACCGGGCCCATGAACCTCGCTAGGCTTTAAAAGGGCGCATTTATTTATTATTCATTATGTAGTTCCCTGGTGCTCTGAATTTCACCTGCAGATGCAAAGGTTCTTCAAGCAATTTATTATTCTTGACTTGACTGAAGAGCCTGTGAAACCGTAAATGAAACTCGGAGAAGCAAGAGACAGGCTCGACCAGAATAAAGTATATTAATCTCTACTGTGGCATTGACCACTCTTTCGCCTGCGTTCGAGATTTCTTCATATCTAAATCAATATGTATGTATGTATGCGGACTCGCGGTCATAGGATCGCGGTTTCGATTCCCAGACCGGGCGTTGTGAGTGTTTATTGAGCGAAAACACCTAAAGTTCCACGAGGCTCCAGCAGGGGATGGTGGCGAACCCTGCTGTACTCTTTCGCCACAACTTTCTCTCACTCTTTCTTCCTGTTTCTGTTGTAACCTGTATTTCAAAGGGCCAGCCTTGTCACACTCTGTCACGCTGAATCTCCCCGAGAACTACGTTAAGGGTACACGTGTCTGTAGAGTGCTCAGCCACTTGCACGTTAATTTCACGAGCAAGCTGCTCCGTTGATCGGATCAACTGGGACCCACGTCGTCGTAACCGACGGAGTGCCAACCAGCCTTTAGACTCAACAACTACTGCGAGTATATGATGCTTTGAAAGTCCGCTACTCGATTGTGGTCAATCAAGGACGTGCTCTACTACCACATGACAATGCCGCAGTAGACATTGCCAATGAGATCATGCGCAAACTTGAGGGGCTGGATGTGTTGCCTCACCCTACCTACAGTCCAGACCTTGTTCCATCGGGTTAGCACCTTTTCCGAGTCATGGTTCGTTTCTTGCACAGACAGACGTGCAACAATATGGACGACGTTGAAAATGGTTGCAGGGAAATTTTTGTTCACCTCTAAACGAACCAAACGGTATAAACAGGGAACTGAGCTTCCGATAGAACGATGGCAACAGACAACAGAATATGACGGGGGTACTTTGATGAATAAGTGCTTTTCTTATTAATATGTTTATACAGAAATGCAGCTCTTGTAGTTACGTGGCGATACTGGGGGGACACCACTTTGTAAAGTTTAATCAAACAAATTGACCCCAGTACATATAGGTCTTCTTCTCTCTGAATAAGAATATATTTTCGATTTCATTGAGTTCTCGTCAAAACTGCTTTGATCAGAGAAATACTTCGCTTTTACTTGTATGATTGTACTGTATATACACAAATACATTCATACACACTTATGGGTCTGTATGCATGCGTTTGTGTGGTTGTATATGTGTATGATATGCATGGGCATACACACACATATATATACATAACACACAAACACACGCACACACACACACACACATATATATGTCTGTGTGTGTGTGTGAATATATACATGCGTCAAAATATGTCTCTCTCTCTCTCTCTCTCTCTCTCTCTCTCTATATATATATATATATATATAT
>NC_068989.1:82753937-82756244 GCF_001194135.2 Octopus bimaculoides
ATATACATGTGTGTGTTTTCGGTGCGAATGGCTTTGTAATACGGTGCCGTATTTTACAATCCTGCGAATAATAATAATGGTATTTTTATATAAGCTTAAAGCTAATGGCGATCAACGTGCAATGACTAAAGAAAATAGTCTAATAACGGTGTATATAAGTCCTCGACAGAAAAAAGAAGGCTTTTCTATCCGCGTGGAATATATATATATATACACACATGTGTACACACACACACACACACACACACATACATATACGTTTACATACATACATACATACATACATACATACATACATACATACATACATACATACATACATGCGTACATACATACATACATACGTACATACATACGCACATATACGCACATTTACATACGTTGCCTTCTCAAACGAATGAGAAAATAGTGCTCAATACGTGTTGTAGAGCATATGGTGTTCTTTATTGAAACTGAAACTGAGAATTTGCTTCTCGACTGGACTTCCGATAAAACCACACATTAAATATGAATGTGTGTATTGTGTGTGTGAGTTTGTGTATGTGTGTGTATGCACGTGGCTGTGTGCGTGTGCGTATTTTTCCGTATGTATGTTGTATTTATCTATCTCCCTATCTATGCACATACACACGCACATTTATATCAGTTGAGGGTTTTACAAATGGAGATTTGAATTCAACGCATTAAGTAGAATGCATGTGTACTCGTATATTAGCTGAGGGGCTACTTGAGTGCCTCAGCAGCTGAAAGTGTCGCGTGAAGGTATATTGTCAAACTCATTTAGAAATTCTCCGTCTCTACAAACGCACATTCATACATAACTTCGTACATACAATCGTGTGTGTATGTGCAAGAGAGAAAGAGAGAGAGAGAGGGAAAGAACGAAAGAAAGAAAATGGACTCACGAAGCTCTATTATTCACTACGATTGTTTCCACCCAGTTTGCAATGGTGCCTCGCACATGAGATGCTGCACAGACAGATGTGGTGCTTTGTAGGTGCGAACGTGTCTCATCAAGTGACTTGTCAAAAGGTACCTCGTTTTTTAATCTCCGTTTCTCTTATTTCTATCATATATATATGTGTCTGCTGGGTTCGGCTGCTCTACATTAATAAGGGGCAACACCCTGAAACTAGTCTGTAGATGCCAGACCAGCAAGGGGAAGCGGCTGACTTCGAAGGTTATAATGGACACAGGTTCGTGTGTCACATAGCAAGCTAGAGGCGATGGCCTCTTGGAGCTAATCAACGGCAGCATTCGTCCTATTTTTGGGACTGCCATGTTGGCTTGGCGATAATTATTAATATGTATGTATATATTTTTATGTATATACAGGTAAATGTCGAACAGTGAGAATGAGTTGTCAACACCGTATTGGTGGATACAGATTCTTTATTTGTGTATTAAGATTACCATTGGTTTCATGGTAAGAAAATCCAAAATAGAGACGAACAACAATTTCTCCATGTGATCAGCTTGAAGATTTGTTAAGATAGTTTCTTAACATGAAACCAATGGAAGTCTTAAACACAAATAAAAAAAAAGATATATATGTGTGTGTATGTGCGTCTGTGTGTGTATACATGTACAGACACACGCACGTACGCACGCACGCACGCACGCACACACACACACACACACATATGTGTGTATGTATGTATCTATATATGTACGAGTGAGTGAACATGAGATTAGAGTTACATGTCTTTACTGAAAGTTTGACTCAGCTCCACCTATAGTTTGGAAGGGATGGTACACGTTCACATCATCAAATGTTTGACTAGTTTTTGAGAGAATTCAAAAGATTATAATGGCCTCTTGATGAGAGTTTTTAGGCCTTCGGTGATCAAATGATATCACGTGGTTGTTTTTTGCTATCATATTGGCATCAGTTCATTTATGGGTAGCTCAAGTGATAGAACAGACTGGTTGTTGACTTCGCTTAGTCAGCGTTCTGGAAGGCGTGGCATTTCAGTGACATCAGCTTTGAAGATTGGTTTCTACACGTGGCTGGGCAGACGAAACGTAGACGTCACTTAGTCGTTCTTTCTGCGGGATGCGGTGCTTCGGCGATAACAGTTACCACATGGGAACCGATTCGATAATGAAAGATCATTCATCATAACAACCACTGTGTCATTCATTACATCACGAAGGTGATTTGCAAAACAACTAGCATCAACATCACCATCACCACCACCACCACCACCACCATCACCACCACCACCACTACCACCACCACCGCCGCTGCCACCATCATCACCACCACTGCCACCACCTCTATCACTACCACTATAGCTGTATTGA
>NC_068989.1:82756414-82757161 GCF_001194135.2 Octopus bimaculoides
CACCATCACCACCACCACCACTACCACCACCACCGCCGCTGCCACCATCATCACCACCACTGCCACCACCTCTATCACTACCACTATAGCTGTATTGATAGCACCACCACCACCACCGCCACCACCACAATCACAACCACTATGATCTATATCGATAGCCCCATCACCACCAACTCCACCACCACCACCCCCACAGCCATAATTGCCATCAATATTACTTGCACCACCGTCACACTACCACCTACATTGCCATCCTCACCACCAACAAAATCTCTACCACCAACGGACCAGCATCATAGCCACTACATCCTTCATCATCAAACAAATAACGCGATCGCTAAACCGCCACCAACTCCACCGCAAACATCAGCACTACCAGTCAACCACAAAGACAACAACAACAACAACAGCAACAATCACAGCAACAATAATACTTCACCAAAATTAACTCCAACACCGTCACCAATGACAACAGCAACATATTTACCACCATCACCATCAACAGCAACGACACTAACATCAACAACATCATTATCTCCATCATAAAACATCACCAATCGCCAATATATCATCTCTCTCTTTCTCTCTCCCTCTCTCTCTCTCTCCATATATATATATATATATACTTTATTTAAAAGCAGCAGAAATATAACAAAAGACTGTTACTCTGAGTTTCACGTTCCCGTTCATCGAACAAAACTGTCCGATGAACGGGAACGTGAAACTCAGAGTAACAGTCTTTTGTTA
>NC_068989.1:82759135-82761610 GCF_001194135.2 Octopus bimaculoides
ATATATATACGACGGGCTTCTTTCAGTTTCCGTCTTCCAAATCCACTCACAAGGCTTTGATCGGCTCAAGGCTATGGTAGAAGACAGTTGCCCAAGGTGCCACGCAGTGGGACTGAACCCGGAACCATGTGGTTGGTAAGCAAGCTACTTACCACACAACCACTCCTATTTTTCGAGAGAAGGGTTCTTACTAACATATAAATATGTGTGTGTATGTGTGTGTATGTATGTGTGCGTATTTGTGCATGTGTGTGCATGTGTGTGTGTGTGTGTGCGTGTGCATGTGTGTGCGTGTGTGTTGTGTGCGTGAAATGAAAGTCCTGCTGCAAACTATGGACGCATGGGGCTTTTATGAACTTGGGCTACGTTAATTTTGAGAGTTCCTTGAGTTTCATAGATACACACACACACGCTCTTACAAATGCATTCACACATGCCAACATACGCATGCACGCACAACACACCTACACATATACAACCATTCATATGTGGATAGCTAGATCAATAGATAGATGAACATACATACACACACACGCATACACACACACATACTCACATACACAAAGAGAGAGAGAGAGAGAGAGAGAGAGAGAGATAATTATAAAGAAAGAGAAAAATGTGTAGACAGATAGGAGACAGAGAGAGAAATTTAGATTCATAGATAGATAGACAGACAGACAGACAGATAGATAGATAGATAGATAGATAGATAGATAAATTGATTTTTATCACAACACCAGCTGTTGGTACAAATACTTATCTATACTAATGTACATAGGAATATGTAGACAGTACACTCAAACAAATGAAGAGTGAGAGAGGAGAAAGGGGAGGGGAAGTGTGAGTGAGGGACAGAGGAAAAGACAGAGAGGGCGAGAGATTGAAATGGAAGTTGTTGTTGGCACTCCGTCGCTTACGACGTCGAGGGTTCCAGTTGATCCGATCAACGGAACAGCCTGCTCGTGAAATTAACGTGCAAGTGGCTGAGCACTCCACAGACACGTGTACCCTTAACGTAGTTCTCGGGGATATTCAGTGTGACACAGTGTGACAAGGCCAACCCTTTCAATTACAGGCACAACAGAAACAGGAATTAAGAGTGAGAGAAAGTTGTGGTGGAAGAGTACGGCAGGGTTCGCCACAATCCCCTGCCGGAGCCTCGTGGAGCTTTAGGTGTTTTTGCTCAATAAATACTCACAACGCCCGGTCTGGGAATCGAAACCGCGATCCTATGACCGCGAGTCCGCTGCCCTAACCACTGGGCCATTGCGCCTCCACTGAAATGGACGTATTAACAGATATTCCAGCATACTTTTGCTAAGATATCACATGCACCTACGATTATAATTCTACTTTGTACAGCGTAAATACATACATAGTAGATGACACTCGCCCAAGGTGTCACACTGTAGAAATGAACCTGGAACCAGCAAAACTATCAGCATGGAAGAGAAAAAAGTAATTACTCGCTTCATGTTCAATGAAAGATTCAAAGAGTGAAAATCTGTGACGTTTTGGACTTAAGGTTTGCTTCAGAATTTGAGAATGTTGGGTAACCAATACAGAAAACCAAATTTAGGTTCCAGGATAGACACTGTAAATATATTCTTTTCTACTTTAGGTACGAGGCCCGAAATTTTGGAGGAGGGGGACAGTCGATTAGATCGACCTCAGTACGCAACTGGTACTTAATTCATCGCCACCGAAAGGATGAAAGGCAAAGTTGACCTCGGCGGAATTTGAACTCAGAACGTAGCGGCAGACGAAATACCGCTAAGTATTTCGCCCGGCGTGCTAACGTTTCTTATTTCTTTATTGCCCACAAGGAGATAACATAGAGGGGACAAACAAGGATAGACAAAGGGATTAAGTAGATTACATCGACCCCAGTGCGTAACTAGTACTTAATTTATCGACCCTCGAAAGGATGAAAGGCAAAGTCGATCTCGGCAGAATTTGAACTCAGAACGTAGCCGCAGACGAAATACCGCCAAGCATTTCGCTCGGCGTTCTAACGTTTCTGCCAGCTCGCTGCCTGGACGCTGTAAAGATAATGTGAACGATATGTTTATTGTAGGCTAAAAGTTCTGATCAACATATTTTATTTACCCTCTCAGAGTATCTTTTCCTTTCCCTCTCTCTTTCACAACATCATACCAGACATTCTTATCTTGTCCAAGATATTGTACTTCTCATTCCAATGTAACAACTGTGCTAGTAACCGTTTGCTTTTAGTTTTTTTCTGTTTGGTAGGAAACACATAAATTCTCCCTAATGCAAGGGTAGTTGTGCATGTTTGTGTGCGTATATATATATATATAGGCGTAGGAGTGGCTGTGTGGTAAGTAGCTTGCTTGGGCAAGTGTCTTCTACTATAGCCTCGGGCTGACCAAAGCCTTGTGAGTGGATTTGGTAGACGGAAACTGCAAGAAGCCCGTGGTATATATGTATATATATATATATATATATATATAT
>NC_068989.1:82761799-82763316 GCF_001194135.2 Octopus bimaculoides
CTAGGGTAACAAAGAATAAGTCCTGGGGTCGATTTTCTCGACTAAAGGCGGTGCTCCAGCATGGCCACAGTCAAATGACAGAAACAAGTAAAAGAGAAAGAGAAAGAGAATATATATGGAAGTGTGGAGGCGCAATGGCCCAGTGGTTAGGGCAGCGGACTCGCTGTCATAGGATCGCGGTTTCGATTCCCAGACCGGGCGTTGTGAGTGTTTATTGAGCGAAAACACCTAAAGCTCCACGAGGCCTATTCCCGGCAGGGGATGGTGGTGAACCCTGCTGTACTTTTTCACCACAACTTTCTCTCGGTCTTACTTCCTGTTGTGCCTGTATTTCAAAGGGCCAACCTTGTCACACTCTGTGTCACACTGAATATCCCCGAGAACTATGTTAAGGGTACACGTGTCAGTAGAGTGCTCAGCCACTTGTACGTTAATTTCACAAGCAAGCTGTTCTGTTGACGCCCTGAAACCTGGACCACTGCACACTCGCCAGGAAATTTACAGACCCTGCGTCTATTTCAAACGCTACCTGTTGCAAGCATGGGATTCCCTCTTCTCCAATTAGACCCGTAAAGGTTCTTACGAACTAAAAACAGCACAAGGGAAATGTTTCCCATTCCCCCTCTTTTGGCCTAGATGAGCCGCTCCAAAGGAGATCTCCCGTCCTCGCCGACCGGGAATCTTTATTCTTTGGTAACTTAGTGACCGTAACAGATTCCCGCCTTCCAGAGATGAAGAGTTACATTTGTCTTCGGCTAGAGTCTGAGGCCATCCACAGGGCTAAGCCCTTTTTGCGAAACCATTGGTTATTCTATGACTGGACATAGACTTAACTACATATAAAAAACTATATAGATATGTATATGTATGTGTGTGTGAGAGTGTGTGTGTGTGTGTCTGTGTGCATACATATATATAAATATTTATATATTTTTTACATGTAGTTAAGTCTACGTCCGGGTATAGACTGACCAACGGTTTCGCATACATGTGTGTGTGTGTATGTATGTGTGTGTGTGTGTGCGTGTGTTTGCGTGTGCGCCATTGTTTGTTCCCGACAACTGCTTGACAACGAGTGTTGGCATGTTTATGTCACCATAACTCAGCAATTTCGCAAAGGAGCCTGGGTTGAATAAGTAACCAGGTTTTAAAAAAAGGAATCAAAATAAACACTAGGGTTGATTCATTCCACCAACAATCCTTCAAGGTGGTGCCCCAGCATGGCCGCAGTCTAACGACTGAAACTATACATATGTTTGTGTATCTATCTATCTATCTGTATTTAGCCCTGTGTGGCTATAATAAAAAGATATCTGTCTTTCTGTCTGTCTGTCCATCTATTTATCTGTCTGCCTATCTATCTATCTATCTATCTATCTATCTATCTATCTATCTATCTATCTATCTATTTGTCTGTCTGCCTGCCTGCCTGTCTGTCTGTCTCTCTCTCTCTGTCTCTCTCTCTGTGTCTCTCTCTCTCTCTATATATATATATGTAAATACACTCATATATATAT
>NC_068989.1:82763326-82764951 GCF_001194135.2 Octopus bimaculoides
CATATATATATATATATATATATATATATATATATATATACATACAGTATATACATATATATATAGATTAGTTATAGCATTCATCAGAATCAAGGCACATCAACACTTAGGATGCCAGAAATGGCAAGGTACATGATGTAATCTGTGAATACATCAATAAAGTTCTACTGAAACAATTGTAGTAAATTGAAACCCCTTTTGTGTTCTTATAAATATATAGAGGCTGCGATGGATAAATTGTCGCCATTTATATTTTTAATTTCGCGCATGTGCTTTGTATGTTTTTGATTTTGCACTACACAGCATAGTAGGGTCACTTGGGCACTGTCTGTGAGACAAACAACACTATGACCCAATTCACTCTGCTAGAAATTTGGAAACGACATGTTGTACTGCTTGGCATTTGCACCGGAAGCTCCAATACGAACATTTCAGAGTACCTGGGTGTCAATCTGAGGACATGTACCGAGAGTGATAAAAATCAAACATCCAGGCAACGTCATGGGCGTTTGGAGTGATTCCTTGTGATGGCGACTTTATGCCTCCATTCATCTTCCCACACGACCTCACATTCAACGCGGAGGCCTACTTCACATTCAATGCGGAGCCTGGAGGAGATAGTGCTGCTCTGGGTCAAGAGGGTGGCTGCTGGAAGGCCCAATGTCTAGCAACTGAACTCTGCACCATGCTCACACAAGCAGAGGAACCCAGTCATGGCTGTCAGACAATTTCTGCGACCACATCAGCCCTAACATCTGACCACCTAACTCCCCAGACTGCAACCCCCTTGATTATTATGTGTGGGGCGCAGTTGAGCGAGAGACCAACAAAACTCCTTGTAGCACCAAAGATAAACTGAAGGCAAGGATTATGACAGCATTCACCAACTTGAACAAGGACACTGTCCAGAAGGGTTGCAGGAGATTCTGAAGTCGTCTGGAGGCCGTGGTTGAAGCCAATGGTGATTTTACTGAATACATTTACTCTTTAGTACTGCAAGATATTTTATATAACAGGTATTTAGACGACAGTTTATTCACTGCACCCTGTATATATATCTATATCCATATCTATCTATCTATCTATCTATCTATCTATCTATCTATCTATCTATCTATCTATCTCTTCAGTAAATCATAAATCCACAAGAGAAGAGAAGCACACTCAAGGTTATAGAGCAGTAGAGTATATAAATATAAATATGGCCAGTCTATGGAGGTTTCCCTGAATTTCATGTCCATAAAGCGATTAGCTTCACAGCGTTTCTTCAGACCTGTGGCCTCTCTTTGCTAGAGGCCACAAGCCAATGGGTTTTAGGGTATGAAGAAACGCTGTAAAACTAAGTGCTTAATGGACGTGAAACATAGGGTAACACCAAAGATCGGCCATATCTGGCAGATAGATAGACAGACAGACAGGCGCAGGAGTGGCTGTGTGGTAAGTAGCTTGCTTACCAACCACATGGTTCCGGGTTCAGTCCCACTGCGTGGCACCTTGGGCAAGTGTCTTCTACTAAAGCCTCGGGCCGACCAAAGCCTTGTGAGTGGATTTGGTAGACGGAAACCGAAAGAAGCCCGTCTTATATATGTATATATATATATGTGTGTGTGTGTATATGTTTGTGT
>NC_068989.1:82765318-82768676 GCF_001194135.2 Octopus bimaculoides
ATATATATATATATATATATATATATATATATATATTCACACACACATAAGTACAGGTATATCCTGGAGAGGGACAACACGTACATACATACATGCAAGTTATATACCGAAGAGCAAGTTCACACAGACATACATACACATACATAGACTAGAACACATGCATGCACGGTTATATGTAGGAAAAGTAAGCACACACTCATTTAAGTCTACATGTACACATACATACATACATACATACATACACACACACACATATATATATATATATATATATATATATATATATATATATATATATATATATATATACATATACATATATACACACACAACACAGCTACATACACAGGAAATCAAGCACCCACACACACACACTAATACACTTCATACAGAGATGTATACAAACGGTTATATGCATGGAAACGCACACACACATGCGCCCAAATGTACACACATATACTTATGTAGTGAGATATATAAACACAACCATTTGCAGGAAAGCAAACACACACACATACAAATATATAAATATACAAATATCTATACACAAATATATACACACAGTTTTTATGCTGTAAAGTAAGCACCCGCACAAATATACATACATATATGTGTAGACATAGATATATATATATACATAACTATATGTAGAAGGGGAAAGCACAGACAAACATTTAAAAATATACACAGCTCCAATCACATACATAAAAATATACATACATACACTTATACATAAAGATATATACACATATAGCCTACACACGCATATATATAAAGATATATACACACACATATATATAAAGATATATACACATACAACCTACACACACATATATATAAAGATATATAAACATACAGCCTACACACACATAAATATACGTACATATACTTATAAACAGGTAGAGATACATACACGCAACTATATGCAGGGAAGCAAGCACACACACGCAAATATACACATACTTATATACAAAGATATATGCACATACAGCTCAACACACAGACACAGCTCCATGTAGGGGAGGGTGAGGAGGCAGTCACTTTACATTACTTCTCCTACCACCATACACAACGACCTCTGCCTGCCACCGTTTCTCCTCACACCACTAACTCCACCTCCTCCTCATACCACTAACTCCACCTCCTCCTCATCCTTCATCTCTCCTTCTAAACCTCTACGTCTTGTTGTGTCTTCTGCTGTTTAAACTCTCGTCATGTCTCGGCCAAGATCTCGTTAGATCTCGTCACCCACTACTATTACCACCGCAACCACCACCACCACCTCTAACCACTCCAGTCTTCACTAGAACAAACAACAACAACTTCTTCATACAGCACACAGGTTTGTCTTCTCCGTCTCACCTTCTTTCACATACATTCATTCATCTATCTATTTATTTAATCTGCACCCCTCTCTCTCTGTCTATTTCTCTCCCTCTCTCTCTCTCTCCCCTCTTTCTGTCTATTTCTCTCCCTCTCTCTCCCCTCTTGTCGGCAGTCCGTCGCCGGCTTTCCTGCCAACCGAGCACTAACCACCACCACTGCTGTATATATACATACACATACATATATGTATAGGCGTATATAGACACTCACTGGCGCATACACACAGAAGTTTGTGTATATTGGATTTTAGATGTGTGTGTGTGTGTGCGTACAAGAAGAACAGCGACAACAGCCAACCGCACAATAAAACACACAACTGCTGTGAAGACAAACCAACACAACAGAACGGAATGACAACAAGGAAATAGTATTTCTCCCTACTTTCCTACAACACACACATATATCTGCTACACTTATATATATATAGGGATATATATATATATAACACATACATACACAGATATGTAAAATAACCAACGGTTATATTATATTGTTGTGCATATGTGTATGTATATAGCTTGATAAAAACTAAGGAATGATTATATTTCTGGAGACAAAGCATCGTTGAATCTTCAGTGCTTGTCTGTGGCCACCTTTTCTTCTCTACTACATATGGATAAATGGCAAGATTTGGACAACACTAAAGGCAGGTGTGGTGTTGATTACAATCTACCTGGACATACAACATAACATCATACTGCCCGTACTGCTACACCTACCAAAAACATTATTGGCACTCATACTATTACGGTTCGTTCGAGATAGACACAAGATATGCTCTGTATGTTTTAATGGACGTATTTCATGGTAAGTAAACACTACATATTTATTCTTACTGTGTATATATATATAAGCATTATAAACGTGTATATATATTATATATATATATATATATATATATATATATATATATACGTATGTATGTGTGTATGTATACACACGTGTATGCGCGCACGCGTATGTCATGTGAATGGTATCAAGAAAAACACATACACACATGACAAACGTGCGTGTGTGTGTGTAGCTATTAGAATGCGGCCATACTGGGGCACCGCTTTCAATGGTTTTAGTGTCAAGTTTAGTACATATCTACAACTGCCTTTATCGATTATTTTTGTCTAACTGCTTGTCACAGGATCAAGAAATAAAACATAAACAATAACAAGAAACGGAGCGTGGGTTTTTCGGTTACAGAAATTTTCATTAAAATCGTAAATTGATTTTTCCGATCAGAAAGTTACCACACACACACACACACACAAATACACAGAGAGTTAAATACAGACGAGACGGATTTCAGCACAGTCGCTTCCATTGATCATTGACAAGACGCTGGTCAATTAGTGGCTACACAAGACACGTGTTCAGACTGGTTCACTGTGAGTCCGAACTCGGAACCACGTGGTTCAAATCGAACGTCTTGACCACAAAGCCATGCCTTGCTCGTAGCAGGCGCGCGTGTTAGCTCGCGTATATATATTGTATGTTTATATCTATGTATATAGGCGAAGTCGACCTATTCACGCACAAGATGTATATGTGGGTATATACGTATGTTATTAAGAATATAAGTAAATGTGTATATAAATTTACTACGATAGATGGACTAGATATAGGCATATATATGTTTATTTTTGAGTTTAATACGTGTGTATTTATGTTAATACCCAGAGCTATAAATTGCACACACACACAAATTCGCAGAAACGTACGTGTGTGTGTGTGTATATATATCTATATATACAAATATTGATATTCAAATATATATAGTTATATATAGTTAGTTATATAGAAATACACACACGCACACTTGGGCATACGTATATAAATGTATATTTATGTATACAGATATATGCATACATATATGTAAATGTATTTGTATACATGTATTTAGGTATATGAATGCATGTAATATATATATATGTATTCATATATATATATATATATATATATATATATATATATATATATA
>NC_068989.1:82769683-82773860 GCF_001194135.2 Octopus bimaculoides
GATGATGATGATGATGATTATATATATATGAAGAGATAGATATGAAGATATATATATATATATGTGTGTGTGTGTGAAGATATATATGTGTATATATATTTATGTATATGTATATGAACACATATATAGATCTATCTATCTATATGTATATATATATATATATATATATTCAGCTCATTAGTTGTGGCCATGCTGTGGCACTGCCATTTAGTGTTGTTACATAATTTTGCTTCACTAATTCTTTTTAGAAATTGACGTTTTGTGCATGAGGGAGTTTAATGCTGCTGTCCTTATCTGCACTTCCTGCTGTGAAGTTGGTTCAACTGGGACACTTGACAGTAAGAGGCTTATTTTCATTTTGAAGACACATACATCCACCCCATGTAAGTTTGTCAGGTTCTTTCGGAAGATATTGAAGAACTGTGGACCTTTTAAGCACAGGCTGTTGCAATATCTTGTCCTATGTCTTGATGGCAAATTTGGAATCTATGCAGTTCTAGGAGCATTAGTATTACTCTCAATGCCAAAGTTTGGGACAAGTCCCTCTCGGATCTTCCAGATGTATATTATGGCATATCTTTCCTGCCTACACTTTAGGGCATAGAATTTCAATCTCTTGAGTTTTTCCCAGTAGCTTATATGTTGTATATAGGCTATCTTCTTCGTGTAACTTCGTTGGATTGCCTGAAGTTCTGCAATTAATTTTTCACTGGTTGGTGACCATAGCTGGGAGCAATAGTCAAAGCGGTTTAAGACAAGTATCCTTCAGAGGACCATCATGGTTTCCTGATCTCTCGTTATAAAAGTTCTAAGACTCCATCTGGTCTGCCGCCTGCATTTCATTGCCAACTTAGCAACATGCACATGGAAGGATGCATCATTACTCATGTAAATGCCCAGGTCTCACACTGACTGTGTCTCTAGGATTGCAATCCCTCCAGGTCCAGTGTATTCAATTGGTATTGCATTTAGTTTTGCATGCTGATAGCACAGAGCTTGAAACTTTTCAGCTTTAAACTGCATGCTATCTTTTTTTAGCCCACTTGTATATTTCATCCAACTTGCGTTGCATGTGCATAGCATCTTTAGGGTTCTGTATCACCTGTGAGAATTTTATATTATCTGCATCACTTGTGATCGTGGCTCTTTGTGTGGCTGAGGGCATATCTGAGAGAGCCATTATGAACAGTAGTGGTCCCAAAACAGAGCCTTGTGGAACACCACTCACTATTCACATGTCACTGGAGGATGCCCCATTGGCTACTACCACCTGACTTCTATCCTTCAGAAAGTCATGCAGCCACTCCTAGTTTCCTGACTATGCCGAGATCACGCAGCTTGTGACATACCATTCTATGATTGACTTTATCGAAGACCTTTGCAAAGTCGAGATATATCACATCCACATTTGAGTGGTTGAGCAGCTGTTTCAGCACTCAATCATAATGTATTGTAAGAGCTGAGTCAGGCAAATTCTTCCTAGTAGGAAACCATATTGGGTATCAGTCAGCAAATCATTTTCCTCAAGGAAGGTGATTAATTTTCTTCTGACTATTCTTTCCACGACTTTGCTGATGTGCGAGGTCAGAGAGACAGGTCTGTAATTTTTGGCCTCTGCTATGTCCTTTATGAATAAGGTATATTTTACCCTCCTTCGGCTTGCTTGGAAGTTTACCGGTTGCAAGGAAGCTCTGAAAGAGTGAGTGCCGTGGTCTTGCTAGGACTCACTTGCATGCTTTTAGAAGGATTGCTGGGAATCATCAGGACCAGTAGCTGGAATATAAATATATATAGGACTATAAATATATGTCTACATATGCATTCATATCTATGTATTAAAATATAAATCTGTATACACATATATGTATACACAGATGTGTGTTTATGTGCGCACATGCACACACACACACCCAAAGCATAATAGTTTTCTGATTAACATAACATTTCCTTTAAAATTGTGGTAAACATAGTTTAAAATTAATTTCGTGCAAGAATTATGTAATTATATATTTAGTGTTGTGTATCTTAATGAAACAGCTGTTGAACTGTATGTGAAATTTAGGTTTTTCTACTTTTATTGCTTAATAAGTTGCTCTTAAAGATCAATTTAGCCAATTTTATTTATACTTAGATGTTGCCATTTTGAGCGTGGCCGTTGCCAGTACCGCCTGACTGGCTCCCGTAGGATTTTCGAGTGAGATCGTTGCCAGTGCCCCTGGACTGGCTTCTGCGGGTGGCACATAAAAGACACCATTTCGAGCATGGCCGTTTTCGTGCGGGTGACACGTAAAAGCACCCACTACACTCTCTGAGTGGTTGGCATTAGGAAGGGCATCCAGCTGTAGAAACTCTGCCAAATTAGATTGGAGCCTGGTGTTGCCATCCGGTTTCACCAGTCCTCAGTCAAATCGTCCAACCCATGCTAGCATGGAAAGCGGACGTTAAACGATGATGATGATGTTGGAGCTACATGTACTGACTGCCTTATTATAATGTGTTAGTGTTTAATGATCTGTTATTAATTAAACTTTTAATTACTGGGAATTCTTTGAATTCATCACCATCATCATTTAATGTCCATTGTCCATGCTGACAAAGGTTGGATGGTTTGACCAGGGCGGGCAAGCTGGAAGGCTGCACCTGACTCCGGTCTACACACACACACACTTATTTATATGTTTGTATGAGGTGGCTTTGTTTCAGTTCCCATCTGTCAGATCCACTCTCAAGGCTTTAGTAACCTGGAAGCTACAGTGGGAGACACCTACCCATGGTTAATGCACAGTGGGACTGAACCCAAAAGCATGTGGCCGAGAAGACTGTATAAAGTATACAAAGTTGTATGAAACAATGTCAGCCTCACCATGTGTGAGTGTATATATACATATATGTGTGTGTGTGTGTGTGCGTGAATATATATGTATAAAAATGTATGTTTGAGTATATAAAAATATGTATATGTATTTATATATATATTGTACATATATATATATGCACACACAGTCATATAAAATCATAAACACACACACATATCTATATCTAAAATCATATCCTCAAATGTCATGTCAACTTTGGAAAAGTCTTGATTCTGGAGATAATCTCCCTTTCTCATATGGAGTCTGTCTTAGTTGCTATTTGGTGATTGTAGCAGGTCCTCCAGAGCTGCAGGTAATTAAAATAAATTCAGAATTTATATTGCATGCTATTGGATAAACATGCATTTGTCTATATACCAACTGGCTACTCGTGTGATATTTCTTTTAGCTCACTTTTGTTTAATTATGTTAATTACTTGGACTATAAATTGGTTCGATGTATTTTTGTATTTGCATAAGTCCCTTGGCTAGGAGATAAGTGGGAGATGATTTTAATAAATCAAGAATCTATGTCCTTTGATATTTGATATACCTGTTTTGTCTATCTTATACAAAGATAAACTGTTATATATAAATACACATGCACATTCATATATATATACATATATATATATATATATATATATATATATATAAACATACATACATACATTCACACACATAGCTATAAAGATTTTTGTGTATATATGTGCTTATCAATTTTATGTGTATGTGTGTGTGTTCATTTATGTTTATGATTGTATATAAATGCATCCATATATATGTAAATGTTTATATACACACATATAAACATTTTACATACACACACACACAAATACCACATATGCATGCTAATTATAAGAATAAACTTGAGTAGAATAATTCAGTTTTGGAACAGTGAAACTTGAAGCATATAGAGCTATAAATAATAAAATGTATATATGGGGTTAAAAAGCACTTTGGACTGAAGTTGAAGGCTTCCTGTAGGATTTGAACCCACATCTTCTATAAATATGGCACACATTCTGTCACTGGACCAAAGCATCCCATTTGACTTTCTTATTCTTACCAGTGAAAACTGTGTTGTGGATGTCATAAGAGTTTATGAAGTTTGAGAGAATGTAAAATAGTTGCTGATTTGGAATGGTGAAACTTGAAGCAGATAGACCTTATAAATGATAGGTGTGTAAATATTAAGTTGAAAACCCTTTGGGTAAAAAAAAAATCAAAGGGGCTGCCAATGGGATTTGAACTCACCATTTGTATAATGTTTACAATGAAGTTAAATGTAGAGTATAAGATATTGAAATTTATAGTCATTT
>NC_068989.1:82773870-82774559 GCF_001194135.2 Octopus bimaculoides
TATATATATATATATATATATATATATATATATATATATATGTATGTATGTATGTTCATAAATATGAGTGTTATTTGTTAATTTCATAACTTGCGTACTTACAAAAATGGACATTTGTAGACTGGCACACAAGCTGAATAATCAATCGATATGTGTGTGTGACGCTAAAGAAAATACAACTAGAAATTGGAATATAACAATAACATTTCAACAACCAGCTATTCTGGTGCAAAAACACACATGCATATATATACATATATATATAGGAGTGGCTGTGTGGTAAGGAGCTTGCTTACCAACCACATGGTTCTGGGTTCAGTCCCACTGTGTGAAACATTGGGCGGTGTCTTCTACTATAGCCTCGGGCTGACCAAAGCCTTGTGAGTGGATTTGGTAGGCGGAAACTGAAAGAAGCCCGTCGCATATATGTATATATATATATATATGTATGTGTGTGTATATGTTTGTGTGTCTGTGTTTGTCCCCCCTGCATCGCTTGACAACCGATGCTCGTGTGTTTACATCCCCATAACTTTGCGGTTCGGCAAAAGAGACCGATAGAGTAAGTACTAGGCTTACAAAGAATAAGTCCCGGGGTCGATTTGCTCAACTAAAGGCGGTGCTCCAGCATGGCCGCAGTCAATTGACTGAAACAAGTAAAAGAGAGAATATATATATATACATATATA
>NC_068989.1:82776764-82781834 GCF_001194135.2 Octopus bimaculoides
ATATATATATATATATATATATATATATATAATACAAAGAATATATATACATGTATACACACATATATGTACATACTTACATCTACATGTGTATATACATGCATATCAGGGTACAGGACGTTAGAACAATAAACTACAGACAACGGAACGAACACATAGGAAAACGGAAAGCCCCTTGGAATATCCCTTCATCAGCTGTCTCTATTCTACCTAGACGTTTCTGTGTGTGTGTGTGTATATATATATGTGTGTGTGTGTATATATATATATGTATTGTGCGTGTGTGTGTGTATATATACAAATCTATCTATATATATCATACGTATTGTATATATATACGTATACATATCACTTGTGTTATACATATTTGTATATAATGCATATATATATAATATACCCATATCATATAACTACTCATGACTTGCATACAAATACATCTGTATATATGTGTAAGTATACGCATATATCTTATGTATATATGAATATATTACAGAAGTATGCACACACTATATTCTACAATATATATATAAATATGTATTATGTGTATGCATGTATGAATATATTTTATATAGAATTTGTATATTATTATTATGCACATATACACTTAATATGATTTTTAAATATTTGTAAATATGCAGAGATGTTTATAGGAAAGAACATGTACACAGACGCTGTGTGTGTGTGTGTGCGTGTGTATGTGTGTGTGTACACTTTGGAGGAGGGAGCAGAATGTATTTTAAATGGATGCTTACATTACACAAGACAACTGCCCCATCGCTTATACTACTACTACTACTACTACTACTACCACTACTACTATTATTATTACCAAGCATACCTCATCACTGGCAGATTCTCCAGTACTACCATCACACTCATCAGACTTTTCCCAATGCTACCACTACTACTACATATTCTTTTACTCATTTCAGTCCATTTGACTGCGGCCATGCTGGAGCACCACCTTTAGTCGAACACATTGACCCCAGGACTTATTCTTTGTAAGCCTAGTACTAATTCTATCGATCTCTTTTGCCAAACCACTAAGTTACGAATGTGAACACACGACCAACGGTTGTCAAGCGATGGTGGGGGGATAAACACAGACACGCAAACATACTCACACACACACACACATACACATACACGACAGGCTTCTTTCAGTTTCCATTTACCAAATCCATTCACAAAGCTTTGGTTGGCCCAAGGCTATAGTAGAAGATACTTGCCCGAGGTGCCATGCAGTGGGACTGAACCCGGAACCATGTGGTTGGTAAGGAAGCTACTTACCACACTGCCACACCTATGCCTGTATTCTTTTACGTTTCTCAGTCATTAGACTAAGGCCATGCTGGGGCACCACGTTAGATTTTAGCCGAATGAATTGACCCCCCCCCTCCCAGTACTCATTTTAAACCTCTTATTCTGTCAGTTGCTTTTGCCTGAACTGCTAAGTTACTAGGGTATAAACATGTCAACAGTGGTTGACAAGCTGTAGTGATAATGGGCTTCTTTAAGTTTCTATCTGTCAAATCCATTTACAGGCTTTGGTTGGTCAGAGGCTGTAGTAGAAGGCACGCACCCAGAGTGCCATGCAGTAGGACTGAACTTCGAACCATGTGGTTGGGAAGCAAACTTCTTACCTCACAACCACAATATACACATGTCATCGTTGTCATCGTCATCATCATCATTTAAGGGTCCATTTTTCCCATGCTGGCACAGATTGAAGTTATTGACTATTATTGTGTGAGATGCATTTGTATGTGTGTGAAAGGAGAGGGGGGGAGTAGGTTGAGTAGGGAAATTAATGTGGGAGGGGATAGGACTGTGACTTGTACATCACCCCCCACACTGACCTCCTCTTGTTTCCTCCTCCTCCTTGGTGGGAGTGAGGGCGGGTTAGAGGGAGGAGAAGGTGGCTGAAGAAGTCAGTCCATGTCTCTCCTCTCCCTTCTCCTCCTGTCTCTTTCCTCTTTTATAACTGCCTGGGTGTCAAGATGGTGGTGTGGGTGTGTGGAGATGTGGGTCTCAGTTTATGGTCAGACAGCTTGATGGCTGGCAGGGGTGGGCATGTTCTTCTCTCCTCATTTTATAACTCTTACTGTCTCTCTCTCACCCTTCTACCTCTTCCTCCAACCACCTCAGTATGATATATAGGTGGCTAGGGGGTCTGAGGCTATTGTTATTGTCATCATTTACACCCCCCACCCACCATTTTCGTCATTGTAATGGAGTTAAAAGTGCTTCACAAGAGTAGCTCAATCTGCAAGAAATAGCAACCAAAACATCATCATCATCATTTAACGTCTGCCTTCCATGCTGGCATGGGTGGGATGGCTTCACAAGAGCTGGCTAGGCCGAAGCCTGCACGAGACTACTGTGACTGTTTTAGCAGGATTTTTACAGCTGGATGCCCTTCCTAACACCAACCACTCAGCAGAGTGGACTTGGTGCTTTTTATGTGGTACAAGCACAGGCGAGGCCAGGTTTGGCAAGGTTTTTACAGCTGGATGCCCTTCCGAACACCGACCACTTCACAGTGTGAACTGGGGGCTTTTTAAGTGGCCAGAGGGGCAGGGTAATTGGAGGAGGTGATCATGTGTCGGATGATAAAAGGTTATAGTGAGACAGAGAGACAGAAACAGGTGTCTTGCTGTAGAGGAAGTACAACATTACCCAGCGGGAGAGAGAGACCAGGAATGATGACAGAAACAGGTGCATTACTGCTAAGGAAATACATGGTCACCCAGCCTGATGGAAGGGCAGGAGAAGGAGAGAGAGTGGGAGGCAACAGGATAGAGATGGTGGCAAGATGCCGGGCATACTAACAAGGGATGAATCTCCCTCAAAACATCCTCTAGTGTGCCAACAGGCACATTGAAGAATGTAGTCCGAGATATACTTTGTCTTTATAGCTGGGACAACTTTGATCATAGGTCTGTTGGACCAGGACTGACCTAGGGCTGTAAAGATCACTAACACCATCATCATCATCAAGTTGATGTCTCTAAGAAGTAAATAAAGGACTTTAATGATTCTGTAGCCCCAGGTCGGCTCCGATCCAGTTGTTCTTTGATTGAAAGTCTTCTGGCTATAATTATCTCATCCTTTGTTCAGACATAGGTTATCTAGGACTACATGATCTAATGTGCGCTTCCTTGTTTAGTACTAGGTCAGCTTCGATTGAGCAGACCTAAAATCCAGCCATGCCAATCCTGTCCATTTTTACAAGCGTTGTTTAGCAGTGGTGGTGGTGTCTGAGGTGGTGATGATACAATAGGGATGGTGAAATGGTGGCTGTATAGATGATGGTTAGGGTATGTGATTGTGATTTTGATAGTTGTGGAGGCGGCAGCGGTGGTGTATGTGTGTGTGTATCTTTTTTTTCTTCTTTCAGTCACTAGATTACGGCCATGCTGGGGCACCACCCTGAAGAGTTTATAACTGAACAAATCGATCCCAGCACTTCTTTTTTTTTTTTTTTAAGCCTGGTGCTTGCTCTATCAGTCTCTTTTGAAGTTACGGGGACGTAAACACACCAACACCGGTTATCAGGTGGTGGCGGGGACAAACAAAAACACACACACATACACACATGATGGGCTTCTTTCAGTTTCCTTCTAACTGATTCACTCAGAAGGTTTTGGTTGCCCTAGGCTATATAGTAGACACTTGCCCAAGGTGCCAAATGGTGGGACTGAACCTAGAATCATGTGGTAGGGAAGCAAACTTCTTATCACACAACCACACCTGTGCCTATATCTATCTATCTATCTATATGATAGTAATGGAGTTGGTGGTGGATTTTGACTGTGTTATAAATATGTCCTCCCAAGAGAAGTTGAGTGTTGGTGCATTCTGGGAAATTTGTAGACCGTTTCTCTCAGATCGATGAGCAAGTGAAATTTCTGTGTGAATGCCCACCTGATCGCTGCACATGTACCCGTAAGTACACAGCGCCATTGCTGCTTGTGTATACATTGAGATATTTACACACGTGCACCTTGCTCTGTCTTAGCTGTTGTCGTTATACATACTTGTCTGTATCAATGCCCTCTCTGTATGTATTTGCATGAATCTCTGTCTGTCACTCTATCTATCTATCTATCACGACCTGTCTGTCTATCTCACTGTATGTATGTAATTATGTATCTCTCTCTCTCTCTCTCTCTCTCACACACACACACTTTATCTCTCTGTTTGTATCGATCTGTTTGTCTACTTATTATTTGTATGCATCTGTCTGTCTATATCTTCTGATCTATCCGTCTGGCTATTTATCTGTTTGTTTGTCCGTCTGGTGTTGTCTCTGTCTGTCCATCCATCCATCTGTCTATCTATCTATCTATCTATCTATCTATCTATCTATCTATCTATCTATCTATCTCTGTCAGCCTGCCTATCTGTCTGTCTGTATGTCTGTCTGTCTGTTCCTCCCTACCTCTATCTGCAACATCCACCCCGTCTTCTATATAACGATCAACCCATCATTCCACCCAGCCCACCCCTCTCATCAAACCCTGCCCATCTGTGAATTGAAGCAACTAGTGCCACCTTCTCCCTCCCTCTCTCCCACTCACCGCTTCTACATTCTCAGGATGCAGCCTGTCTGATACCCTGGCATCTGTTTACGGGGTGGTTCCCCAACTACGCTAGCACCGTCCCACTGGGGAGCAAGTGTGCAGGCTGCGTCGGTTTGGGTAGATTTACGAAACGATTCGTTTGTTAGTCGAGCTGTGAATCATACATGCATACATACGCAAGTGGGCATATGTGTGTGTCTGCGTATGTCTGTATGTATGTGTGTGTGTGTATGTATGTATGTATGTGCGACTGAGTATGTGTGTGTATGTATGTATGTGTGTCTGTGTATGTATGTATGCATGTCTGTGTGTCTGTATGTGTGTTTGTGTATGTGAGTCTGTACGTCTGTATGTGTATATATCTGTGTGTATACGTGTAGGCTTGTTGTAATGTATGTGTCTGTAATATATGTATGTCTGTGTGTGTATGTATGTACGTATGTTTGTGTGTATGTCTATGAGTGTGTATGTATGTCTGTGTGTA
>NC_068989.1:82782410-82783512 GCF_001194135.2 Octopus bimaculoides
ACACACACACACACACACACACACACACACACACACACACACACACACACACACACACAGCGTTTCTTAGGTACTTTTAGTCGTTATAGATAGACACACGCTGGAGCAGTACTTAAAAATTTAATATCTATGATAATGTATAAAAATAAATAAATAAATACTAGCGAAACAGTTTTTGTTATTATCATTATGCATTCAGTGGTTATTAACATAAATGGAAACATTACACACGGAGTTTGAGACTTGTTTATTATCTTACAATACATTTTATATATTGCGTATATAACGTATTTAGTTTAGACTCTGTGTGCGGTTATTTTTTTTTTACTCGAAGTTCTGATCATAAACAATTATTATTTTTTTGTTTTTCGGTTGAGAGTCAATTCATCAATTTGGAATACATAACACAAATTCTTTCGTTGTGTACGTTGTGTCGTCGTTAAAACATCGGCGGTACAGACTTGAGTATTTCTGAAGCCCTCTGTGAGACATGCCTATATGTATATATACATAAATAAACACACATATAAAACCACATACACATATGTGTACATACGCGTACATACATATGGACACGCGTATTAAAAAGTTTTTGTAAAGAATCCTCGGTACAGTCGCAATATTTGAAGAACGATTTTCCAATATTGGAAACACACACACGTATATATTTATACACATGTATGTATAATATGCCTATATATTCAAATATATAATACATGTACAATAGAGCAAGATATATATTCATATATATATATATATATATATATATATATATATATATATATATATATATATATATGCATAATATATGTCTATATACATAATAGATATATACGTGTATATGTGAAATATATAGGCGCAGGAGTGGGTGTGTGGTAAAAACCTTGCATCCCAACCACATGGTTTCGGGTTCAGTCCCACTGAGTGGCACCTTCAGCAAGTAAGAAGCCCGTCTTATATATATATATATATATATAATGGCAAAAAAGAGACAGATAGAATAAGTACTAGGCTTATAAAGAATAAGTCCTGGGGTCGATTTGTGGTGCTCCAGCATGGCCGCAGTCAAATGACTGAAACAAGTAAAAGAATATATATATAT
>NC_068989.1:82787628-82789079 GCF_001194135.2 Octopus bimaculoides
TATATATTATGTGTACTACACACATTCATACACCTGTGTGTGTGTGTGGTTTTTCTTTTGTCCCCTACTGCTGGACGGTTGGTGTTGGTTTGTTAACGTCCTCACAATAAAATGATTCAACGAAAGAGAACCGATAGAATAAGTACCAGACTTCATGAATTAAGACTATACTGCGATTGATTTGTTGGTGCACACCCTCCAACGTGCTGTCCCGATCCAACACGTGGCCGCAGTGTTGTGACCAAAACACGGAAAGCGCGCGATCACAGAGTATTAGCTGTCAGGAAAAAAGGGTATTCAGTATTATGGTAGAAATTGACCCTTTATTTTGGTTGAGTTTGACTCTTGCTAGACTTGAATTTCGCTTGTATGTGTGAACGATCTTTAGGCAAATTGTAATTTACAACTATGCATGTATAGATATATATATGTATATATAAAACAGGGGACAACGGATGGAAGGAATGTTCTTTATGTTGCATGTCTCGTTTCTCTGTTTGTTTCGTTGTTCGAAAAGAAGTTCGTCTTCTATGTTTTTGTTTTTTTTTATGTTCTCGTTTCTCATTCTGTCTACGTGTTTTTTTATGTCCTGTACCCATATATGCATGTATATATACATATACATATAACTATGTACATATATGTATGTAAATATGCATTTATATATATATATATATATATATATATATATATATAGGTATGTACATATATGTATATATACGTATATATTCTTCTTGAATATTAATAATTATACAATCGATGTCTTAATGTAAGTATTTATTGCGTATAACATTACCATGTGTATTGTGTACCGATTGTTCATAAATATCTGTTTTAGAGATGCATGTTACATATCCCATATAGACATATATTAGTTACTTGTTGTGTACACAGCTATATTTCATGTCTATATCTGTAATATGTATGCGTATATATCCTATATTTTTAAGCTGTTTACTGGTATACAATTTGATGTATGGACAGTATAACGTATAAGCTATACTGCGATTTGCTCAGCTGTATAAAAACGTACATTCTACAACGCGTTACATATCTGTAAAATGTATACAGATATGTTATAAATAGCTATATATATATATATATATATGCGTGTGTGTGTGTAGAGAAGTATTCATTAAGTTACACTATAAAATCGTAGCTGTGATATATACTATACAATATATAATATATATACTACAATATATACCTGTATGATCCGTTGAGGTTGTATTCCTGCTGCGTGTATGCAATTGTATTGTATACCTGTTTAATATATATATATATATATATATATATATATATAAGCAATGTTAATTCTCTAAATGAAGTATTAACAGTAACTGCACGACAAAGTGTAGTATATTGCCACTTAAGTGTGGCTGACCCAACAGTAACATCCACCCCTAGGGGTCAGCCACACTTAAGTGGCAATATACTACACTATATATATA
>NC_068989.1:82789500-82790840 GCF_001194135.2 Octopus bimaculoides
AAATCAGGAAATGTACATCGAAAATATACACGCCTGTCTAAAACACATCATGTATGCTTGCTTGCTTAATACACCTGTGAAATATATAATTTTTCGTGAGAGCTTATATCATTCAGACACGATAATATTTAAATTATCATTAAGGCGGCGAGCTGGCGGAATCGTTAGCACGTCGGGCGAAATGCTAAGCGGTATTTCGTCTGCCGTTACGTTCTGAGTTCAAATTCCGCCGAGGTCGACTTTGCATTTCATCCTTTCGGGGTCGATCAATTAATTACTAGTTGCATACTGGGGTCGATCTAATTGACTGGTCCCCTCCTCCAAAATTTCAGGTCTTGTGCCTAGAATAGAAATGAATATTTATTTATCATTATTTTTACATACCATATATAATACGTATAATATGAAATATATAAACATAAATATATACATGCATATTATAATACAATGTACAATATACATATATATATATATGTTATATATATTTTAATCTATTTTATCATATTTATTAAGCTATGTAATATGTATATATATTATGTTAATTATATGCAAAGTATGAATGAATATGTAGTATACGATAAAATTTAATATGTGTTTATAGTATAGTAAAATTCAAGTTCGGTGAGGATTTGAACTGGGAAGGTAGTGAAACAAGAGTAATTTTCTGTCAACTCATTGGGGGATTTTAATATTTAATCTGATAGTCTCATGTTCGGGGGACAGTGGAAGATTAACTGGCTTTAGTCTCGTATTGTACCCGAGAATGCATCCTGAATTTACCGTGGAGTTCCTACTCTTGTGACTCCCACCCCGTACACCACCGCCTGCTCTTTACGTTCTGAAGTAAAAAATATGACAACTTTGAACTTTGCCTTTCATCTTTCCGATGTTGATAAACCAAGGACGAGTTAAATACTGAAGGGTCAATGTAATCGACTACGCCACCCATCGCCTTAAATTGGTGCCTTAATGCGTGCGCGCACACACACACGAATGTGTAAATTTATGCATATACGAGTATATGCGTGTGTGTGTGTGCATATATATATACTTAAATGTATATATGTATATAAACGACAAAGAAGTATGTGTAATATTTATGTATATATAAACGGCAGAAAGCAGGTGCGCGCGCGTGTGTATATATAATATATAGATGTATGGGCAAACATGTGTATATATGTATATGTGTATATATATGAGTATATAGGAACATTAACAACGAAAATGAAGTGGGCATCTCGTTTTATTGTATAGTTCTACGATTCCAAATGGAATTAATGTGTGCGCGTATATATATATATATATATATATATATATATATATATATATATATACAC
>NC_068989.1:82791083-82792295 GCF_001194135.2 Octopus bimaculoides
TATATATATATATATATATATATATATATATATATATACGTGCACACACAAACACATATATGACCGTGTGTATATATTATGTGTATACATATACACACGCTTGTATATATATGTGTGTATATGTATATATATATATGTATGTATATATGTATATTTGTAAATATGCGTGTGTATATATATGTATACATATATACATACATATGTATATATGGGCGCAGGCGTGGCTGTGTGATAAGAAGCTTGGGCAAGTATCTTCTATCGTCTCGGGCCGACCAAAGCCTTGTAAGTGGATTTGGTAGATGGAAACTGAAAGAAGCCCGTCGTATATATATATATTATATATATATATGTGTGTGTGTGTGTGTGTGTATTTATGTGTACCTGTGTTTGCCGCACCCTGCCATCGCTTGACAACCGATTCGGCAAAAAGTGACCGATAAAATAAGTACTAGGCTTAAAAGAATAAGTCATGGGGTCGATTTGTTCGACTAAAGGCGGTGCTCCAGCATGGCAGTAGTCAAATGACTGGGACACGTAAAATGAGAAAAATAAAAGAATATGTATGCATATATGCATGTATTTGGAAATGTATGTACGTGTGCGTGCATATGAAGATGTGGTTATGAAATAGGAGACAGATGGGTTGTGTTTGTATGTCGCTCCCAAATATTCTGAAGACGAAGGTCCCCCCCCTGTCGCGAGTAACCAGGCCTAACGAGAAGCGGGGTTGCGGTGGAGGGGGGTCGAGCATCAAAGTCAATAGCATCCGATCTAAAACAAACGGAGGGGTCACATGTCACCCCTTCACCCTCAACTGATCGGAACTGCAAATGTTTCTTTTGGGGCTACAGCATGTGGCTACAACTATAGACGAAACGTGTGTGTGTCGTGTAGTTAGTTCATTGTATTTCTTTGTGTATATAAAAATCAATAATGCTGATGTATATCGATTGTGTGATATAATCGAGATAAACGGACGCACGCGTGTTTGTGAATGATATATGCGTATGCATATGAATCTTATACATACACACGCACACACATACATACACACATATATATAAATACATACACATATATGTATATATATATACACATATATAAATACATACACATATATGTATATATGGACATAAATTTACACGCACATAAATATACATACACACACACACACACACACACATATATATATATACATACACACATATACTT
>NC_068989.1:82794225-82794738 GCF_001194135.2 Octopus bimaculoides
TATATATATATATATATATATATATATATATATATGCATACATACATTTATTGTGTGTTTGCGTATCCGTGTTTATGTCGTGTCTTTGTTTCATTTCGAGAAATATAGATTCGTAAATTATTCGTGTAGGTTAACCTGATCGATCAAACCCATTTGATTGCTGTATTCCAATATGGTGGTCCATCCAATGACCGGAGCCAGTAAATGTATGTATGCATGCACACATACATTATATATATATATATGTGTATATATATGTATATATATAGCCTATGGGTTTTTTTTCAAATCATATATGTCGATCTGTTAAAATTGAAAGCTTTACTTGAACTTTTCCGGTAACGAATTCAATGCAATGTATTATTATTATTATTATTATTGTTATTATTATTATTATTATTATTATTATTATCATCATTTCTGAAGTTTATTGATTGTAAATTTAAAGTTTTGCCTGAATCCGGCTGCTTGACGCTTCCAGGATCCCGAATCAGGTGCAAAGTCACTGTCAGC
>NC_068989.1:82794838-82796785 GCF_001194135.2 Octopus bimaculoides
CATCTATATATATATATATATATATATATATATATAGTGTGTCTATATGTTTGTCTCTCACCGCCTTTTGACAACTGGTGTCAGTCTGTTTACATCCTCGTAGCTGAGCGGTTCGAGAACAATAATCGATAGACTGAGAACCGGACTTAAACAAAAATTGTACTGGGGTCGATTTTTTCGACAAAAACACCCTTCGAGAATGTGCTCCAGCATGGCCGCTATCTAACGAGAGAATCAAATAAAAGATATGTATACATGTATGTACATGTATCTCTCTACATATATATATATATATATATATAATGTATACATTCATATACACATTCATCCTACCCACACGTACATATATGCACGCAGGCTAAAGCGTCAAATTAATCGATATGTAACTAATATTAATTGATTGATTCCAGTTTCGCTATGACATTGTGTTCAAAGATTTGTATTCGATCATATCCAATACATGTGCTCCCGAATGATAAAGTTACCTTTTCACTTACAAGGTTGTAATGTAACTTGCCCCACCGTTTTGCACCGGTATACTTACAGCTTCTGTCGACCAAGATGGCTTTAACAAGGTATCGTTCAACTCTAGATTAGATGACCTTGAGATGACCAATCTAATTGTTTGACCACTACTCCATGTGGTTGTTGCGATTATCCGCACACACGACTTAGCCTTCTTGATTATGTGTGTCTGCGCATTACACACACTTCTTTGTGCATACACAACATATATATACATATGACGGATATTTGTCCTCATCTTGTTTGTTGTCAACACAACGTTTCGGCTGATATACCCTCCAGCCTTCGTCAGGTGTCTTGGGGAAATTTCGAACCTGGGTTCTCATTCCTAACGATGTTACTATTATTATATTATTATTACTATTATTAATCAGGTCACATATATACATCTATAGACACATACAGGTATATGTACACATACTTGCATGTGAATGTATATATATATATATGCACAACATACATACAATTATAGACACATATACAGGTTTGTGTACATACGCATACTTGTATGTGTATATATATATATATTTATATACAACATATTATACATCTATAGATACACATACAGGTTTATGTATGATCACTCTCTCTCTTAAATGAAATATGCACAGTTCTGTTACCGTTCTTGATCGAGTTTCCTCGACGATCGCTCTTCGTTTTGGAAAGGCATAAACGCCCCATAGTCTCGTTTTCTACTTTACCCCAAACTATAGCAGACACATGTTGACATTTATCACGTCATTGATTTGGTACGTATAATGGAATGAGTGATTGCGGCGTTCACGTCTTGTCAAAATGAAACGAGCTGATTACAAGTGGCCGTGGATTGAAACCGTATTGCAGATTTTACTAGCCGTTCTTCTTACTTTTTAATTTACTTGTGTGTGTGTGTGTGTGTGTGTGTGTGTGTGTGTGTGTGTGTGTGTGTGTGTGTGTGTGTGTGTGTGTGTGTGTGTGTGAAATGGAGCCCAAACTCACCGAAATTACACTGCGTTTAGTGCCTAGTGTGGGCTTGGATACGCCAAAATTCGTGTTGTTCACGGTTGGAACACTTTCCACCGTGTTCTATCGATCAGGATTGACCTAGAGGATAAATAATAACTAGAGCACCGGAGTGAAAAAATCGTTAGAGCGTCAGACAAAATGACTTGTGGTAATTTAGTCCAAGTCCTTTATGTTTGAGCTCAAATCCCATTTGAGGCTAACGTAGTCGGGGTTCCATAACATAAAAGAACCCATTTGAACTCTGGTATTTATTTGTATTCCTATAAAATGTATCCTTCTGAATGTGAATCACGCATACATACATAGGACATACAGGGTCAAAACTTTAGCCAATTAAAATATAGTGATGTAAACATATACACATTTGTACACACACACACACACACACACACACACACACACACACACACACACACA
>NC_068989.1:82797437-82798785 GCF_001194135.2 Octopus bimaculoides
TGTGTGTGTATAATCATATATATATGTGTGTGTGTGTGTGTGTGTATAATCATATATATATGTGTGTGTGTGTGTGTGTATAATCATATATATATATGTGTGTGTGTAATTGTATAATAATCATATATATGTGTATATATTATCATGTGTGTGTATGTAATTGTTTATGTATATGTGTGTGTGTATAATTATATATATATGTGTGTGTATATAATCATATATGTGTGTGTATATAATCATGTATATGTGTGTGTATGTAATCATGTATATATGTGTGTATGTAATCATGTATATATGTGTGTATATAATCATATATATGTGTGTGTATATAATCATATATGTGTGTATATAATCATTTATATAGGTGTGTGTATAATCATATATATATATTTGTATATAATCATACACACACACACACACACACACACACGAATGCGTGTGCGTTCGTTCACCATCACGGCGTACATAGACGTATTGACGACGTAGTACACTCGCTTCGCTAAAAAGACACACGCACGTAAAGCCTTATACACTGAAGATTAGGTTGTTTTAATCAATATTACATTAAGAGGAATCAATAAAGACAACAGCGACTCGAGTAATGGCGTCGGCCGTTATGATGGCGCAAAGAACAGACAGATGTCGCAAGACACCGACGGCTGTCCACTTTCGAAGTAGACATACAGATAAGATGGCTGTCAACGCTGGCAACTACTTAACGTGATGAAGATATATGATTGTTTAGTCGTGTGTGTGTGTGTGTGTGTGTAAGAGAGAGAGAGAGAGCGAGAGTGTGTACAGTATACATGTAGTTGTATATATTCATGTTTAATCATTGAAATGCACGCTCTATATATTTGATCATGTGTGTATGTGGTAAAGGTAGGCGTGGCTGTGACGTAAAATGTTTATTTCTCAACCTGAAGGTTCCGGGTTCAGTCTTACTGCGTAGTAGCACCTTGGGTCAGTGCCTTGAATCGACCAAAGCCATTGCGAGTGGATTTGGTTAATGGAGACTGAAAGAAGCCCGTCGTGTGTATAAAACACACTCACTCACAGACGCATGCACACCACACACACACGTTATTCTTTGTGTTTGTCCCCCCCCCCCACTGTTTGATAACTGGTGTTCGTTTGTTTACGACCCCATAACGTTAGTGCTGCACCAAAGGAGACTTATCAAATAAGTACTAGACTTCAAGATTAAAAAAAATTCAACTAAATCCATCAAGGCTGAGTCTGAGCATGGCTGTAGTCTAATGATTGAAACAAGCAAATAGTGGACATGTATATATATATAAAGATATGTACATATATATCACACACACACACACACACACACACACAC
>NC_068989.1:82798860-82799963 GCF_001194135.2 Octopus bimaculoides
AGAGTGGGGTAAGTTAATTATGATTTTATTCAGCATATTCCTCTCGGAGATTCACACACTTATTGCAGCGGTCCTTTAGTTTTTCTAAGTCCTGTAAAAGAACTCGGAAGGTTGGGCCGCCAACCAGGCCTTTCGCGACACCCTTATAGCCAGGAACTTTTCAGCACCCCCGTCGTGTGTGTGTGTGTGTAATTTGCTTACGGTATTAGTTGATTATGTAGATCTTAGTATGATGGGTGTATACTGCATATGTAGACATATATACATGCGTATATATTTGTACTTGCATATATTAAATAGCTAAAGTTCTCGTCCGGTGTGTATGTATGTATGTATGTATGTATGTGTGTGTGTGTGTGTGTGTGTGTGTGTGTGTGTGTGTGTTTATGAATATGTTGTGAATAAACATACAAGGATATATTTCATAAATATACATTTAGCTTACGAATATTTGAATTCGTTCATTCTTCAGAGAACGATTTACTAGCTTACAGCTACTAATGAAAATACAATGAGAAACATTTACAATTGATGTGTTCGCTGTCTTGGCAGTTTAGTTAATTAATTAATGCTAGTCGTTAATGAACGTACTAATGTATAATTGAGTAAAAGTATTGCCGATATAAGCATTGTTATGCAAATTAGACACCCGTTTCCTTCGCCATAAATAGTTATAAATTACTATACTCTCTGAACAGGAATGAGAAACTGATCTCTGATGAAGCCTTATTAACTGGAACCATAAACTTGATCTCACTTCTTGGCTACAACTAAAATTCTGTTCTTCAACAAAAGTTTTTTCGTTTATACTTTCGAGGAAATACGTGTTTACTTCTTCTACAAGTCATGCACTTACATGTTTTATTCTATACATTTGTATGTTTCCGTCACTTATTGGTTTTTGTGTTGTTGTGAGGAGTTGATTCTTTCATGCACTACGAAGGAAAAAAATTGCAGAGTGCACGGAAATACATCGGTAATAAGTGTTGATATGACGCAAAACTGGTTATAATGGAAATGAACGAAACAATTATGAAACTAAGCAATAAACGCAATTTGCTTATTCAATACGTCGATATATATATATATATATATATATATAT
>NC_068989.1:82800141-82805858 GCF_001194135.2 Octopus bimaculoides
TATATAGGTGAGAAAGTTGGTATGTGAAAGCACGTGGTTGGATGTATAAAAGATAATAAGAGTGAAAAAACTACAGAAGGCTTGTGTTACATGGTTAAAGTATATATTTAAATTATGTCAGAAAAATGTTAGAAAAATGTTATAAAATCTTTTTGGTATATAAACATTGTATTTTGAGAAATAACCGGTTTCGTGTTGTCTTTTCAAATTTCTCTATTTCATTGTAACGTGTTCGCTCCAAAAAGAAGTTTGAAAACGCCAGTATATAAATAATTAATTTTAATTTATAATTTTGTCAGAGATATTTTTAACATGTTTCGGTTCTTGAAAAAACGAACCTTATCAAAAATACATATTTAAAAAAATGAAATTATTTGAAAAGTTCATAGTTGTTCCTTACTGGTGTCAACAGTCCACGTGGGAGCATTTTTTGTTGGTTGTAGTAGTAGTAGTATATAAAATGGAACTAGATATCGTAACAGGCGACAACAAAACATTCGGACAGTTAGACGATGCAAAAAAAGGACAGGCAAAAACCAAGGACTGGTCAAGCACAGCATATCGCCCAACGCAGATATGCGCGTGTGTCTGCGCGCGCATGTGTACCTTTGAATATGTATGTGCATATATGTCTAATTGTTTTATTTCTTATAACATTGTCTTTTCTTTCTTTTTGTCTTTCAGTATGTCAGTTGGTGTGTTCATGGCTGGGGTTATCACACCAGTTCGATATACCCCAGCATCAACGACAACAACAACAACAACAACATCATCATCATCATCATCAACAACAACTACACCAACAGAAGAACGGGTCAAGCTCTATTGAAGAAAGAAACAGAAGCTTCTCATTAACGGACAGTATTCATCAGTTTGGTGTCGGACTTTCACCTCAACGGTCAATATTTGCTGACCCTTGTTATAGCCTGTCTGTTAAGCCATGGTTACCCACAGCCCTACAGCCTGATTAGAACAAACATACAATAATAAAAACTTCTCTGCTTCTCACTTCCTATCACCAGCACCATCAAAGTGTTACTTTTTTGTCGTTCTTCATTTCCTATGGTCCTGATTTCCACCCGTGGCGTTCACTATTCATATGATTGCCACGTAATTTTTCTTTTGTAGATCTGTCTACCTATATTTAATCTTTTAATCAGACTACTTCACTACACCACATTTCATCGCTACTACCAACACCACACCGTTGCTACTATTGTACTATACACTGACCACTAAACTTAACTGATCGCAAATTGGTGGCAGCAGACATTTTGTTTTGGAAGTTTAAAAATTTTTCAGTTGAGATTAACTGAAGGAGTGACAACAACACCACCAGTAGTATTATTGGAAAGAATAGAAGCAAAACCTCCTTTAAAAAATACATTACCTCGCTTCCTCACTTTTATAATCACAAGTTTTTTGTACAAGAGCTATCAACCCCGCTACACCTCTTCCTTCCACGTCACCCAACTAAGAAAACTTCATACAGCTCCCAGTGACCCACTTCTCCACTTTCCTTCACTGCGTCATCATCAACATTACCATCATTATCATCATTAACCCCCAAATTCAGAACAACATATTTTACACGCCCCCCCCCCAACCTCGGACCTCTCCTACCTTAACTCCACCTCTCTTGGCTCCACGTGCTGCATTGTTTGGCGAGGTCAACACTAAAAACTTTTGTTCGCCGTTGTGGGAGCTAGTGGTACCCGGAAAGGGGTACTGTGCCTAGCTGCGTGATTGGGTGAGTGGAGTAAGTGGGTGGATGGGTGTTCTGGGAGACAGATACACCCTTTCCCACCCACATACAAATAAATCGAAACACAAATAAACAAAACAATAATAACTATAATAAACAACAACGTGTCTGTCTGTCCCTCTCTGGATTACTGGATTAACTGATGGATAAAGGTTTTGGATTATTACTTCTGCTGTATTTACATTTAGCGGCAATAACTAAAGGTAAGTCTTTACTACTACTGCTACTAATACTACTACTACTTTCTGCAGGTCTGCCTTCTTCATCCATGTTACGTATATTTGCTTGCCTGTCTGTCTGCTCTGTGTCCGGTCTCTTCTATGTCCGTTTGTCAAATTACATCTTCCCATCTATTTCTAGCTGTCTGTTTATTTACTTGTCTGTAGTGAGGTAAGCAAAGTGTCAATTCTGAACTGTTGTCTTCCACCATAGCCAACAGCCAGTCCCATTGTCTGACTTACACCCTACAGGCTTTTGGCTTGACATAAAAACCTACAGGCACCAATGGTCTGACGTACAGTCTACAACAGCGGTTCGCAATTTATTATTTTTTTTCACCTACGGACCCCTTTGATTACTATTTCATTCTGGTGGACCCTTATAGCCATTTAAGGTTTAAAAACTTGTCTCATAGATACTTTCAAAATTGCTGCTTTGCTTTTCACACATTAACTTGTGTAGTTTGAACTATGTAAAGTGTTCGAGAAAGAAACCTAACTGTTTCTTGCGGTAAATACATCTAAAGCAATTTTTTTTTCATGGATCCTTAATATATTACTGTGTACCCCCAGCTGATTATTTTGTTTGCGCCCCCCCCCCCATCTTATATAGACCCCAGTTGAGAACCACCGACCTATAGGCTCAGTTTGATATACAGCCTACAGACCCTGCGATGTTTCTTTCTGTATTCCGATGGAGAGCTTCAGTCCAAAATGTTAAGCTTCCCACTCCTGACCTCACTGAAGCTCTCCATGGTTCTTAGTGGTAGTTGCCCTCTGTTGCTGCAGTCTCTTCTTATTCTCGACCTAATTCGGTTCGTTCGTGTTGTCGCTTAAGTCCAGGTCAATACTGTTTCAGCGGAGATATGATCAAAGACTTTCTGGCCGTGACCAATACGTCGATTTAGGATATATCGAGGAATACGTTACACAATGCGTCTTTTTGTTATAGAAGTCGTTTAGGTGCGAGCTGATGGAGATTTGGCTGCTATTTCTTGTAGCAACCACGTCGGGGCTTGTCGCTACACTGAAACTTTGTGTGTGTGTTTTGCCACGTATGTGTGACTCATTGTCTCCAGAATGAATGTGTGTGCGTGACAAACAGCTTAGATTCGTTTTCCAGTCATAAGTTTTCTGGTTCAATCCCACCATTCGGCATCTTGGGAGAGTGATGTTCTTCTTACCTTACCCGTGGATTAGTCTAAATCTTGTGAAACTTGTGGACGACGTTCAAAACCGATGAACGTGTAAGAAGGATCCAACTAACAACAAACCCTGTGTTTCTCTCTCTCTCTCTCCCTCACTGTGCCTGACCTTGGCCGTAAATTACTGGCCCTCTATCTGTCCATCTAGTCCACCACCTGTTCTTGAATATGCTATTTGTGAAATGTTTTCTTTTCTTATCACGGCACTCATAAGCATTATATAGAATTATTATAGAAAGGGAAACCACACACACACACACACACACACACAAAGCACGTATAACACACATTGCATATATCTATACGCATAATATACATATACTTTCATGTATATTGTGTTAAGGAACATATATGTTGACACATACACACGCACATTACACGTCATGCACTATAAACTTGTTGTTTATCTTATATAGTTACCGCTTTTGTTATTACTAAGTGGTTGTTACAGTTTTTGCCATTACTGTGGTAGTAGTAGCAGCAGTTATTGCTGTTGTTGTTGTTGTTGTTGTTGTCGTAAAGATAATGGCTAAGGAATCTTTCTAATTCTTTCATTGTCTTGTTTCTGTGGATAATGATGGCGACTGCTGAAAATTTCGGTATTTATCCATTTCTCTTTACCAGTCGTGTGTGTAAGCATGCATGCATGCGCTCGTGTACATATTCATTTATTTGTTTCAGTCATTTGACTGCGGCCATGCTGGGGCACCACCTTGAATAATTTTTTGTCGGAAGCAATCGATCCTAGAGTACTTGTTTGTTTTGTAAAGCCCGGTACTTAGCGGTTCGGCAAAAAAGATCGAGAGAGTAAGTTCCGGACACGTAAAGTCACCAACACTGGTTGTCAAGCGGCAATCGCACGCACGCACGCACGCACGCACGCGCGATCATTTAACGTTCGTGTTCTATGCTGGGTTGGACAGCTTGACAGGATCCAATGAGTCGGGTCCAAGTGATGCATCGTGTTCCAATGGTTTCTACGATTGGATACCCTTCCTATAACACTAACCACTTTATAGCGGGGACTGGAGATTTTTCTTCCGTGCAGCCTGCACTACTGAGGTTGCCGTGTAGCTTGCAGAACAAGAAGCCCTGGAGTTGAGGGCCGGTGTGGTTGCCAGCGTCTTACTTGTGGACGGAGGATTGAACTATGAAAAGGAACAGGTAGTGCAGATCCTTTTAGAGTGTCTGACGAGCTTACTCTTTACCTTGTAGGGGAAAGGGAGAGAAAGAGAAAATGAACGTTAGGAGTTGCAAAAACTAATAGCAACGAGGTGTCTGGACGGTCCCCCCAAAGTTGCATAGATACCCCCTCCATATATCTGTATGTGTGTGTGTGTCTACATTCTTTATTTTAGGAGCATTACCTTCAAACCTTATACTTTATTACACTTATTTCAGTTTGTTACTTATTTTATCAGTGTCTGTTTGTGGAACCATTTAGTTACGTGTTTTGAAATAGTATGAGTTTTACGTAATCAGAGACACGGATATACAAGGCACAGTCTTTTCATGGTTTCAGTGATTCGACTGCGGTCATCTGGAGGTTCTTAGCCGATCACATCGATTCCTGTACTTCTTGTAGTAATGTTTGTTTAATAGCATCGCTATAGTTACAGACGGAACATAGACATGGACACTGATTACGGTACAGATTACGAAACAGCTGTCAACAAATGGCAATAAACGTTTCATCTCTCACTACTATTTTGTTTAATTATATATATATATATTATTTTGTTTAATTACACACACTCACACATTTATGTTGACAGGACGTCGGCCGAATGTGTTGGCCTACAAGCGCCATCTTCATATCTGCAGATAGACCTATTCCCAACTATGTTGTTACCTTTTACGAAGAAGACGGAACGCTTACTGTGGAATCTGATTACGCCTCCTTGTCCGCTTTCACTGTCGGCGCCTCCTCATCGTTTATTAAAGGGTCGCAATGGGAATGTGACATTTTAGTGCAACTGAACTCACCCAAATGATGTGGAGTATTTTTAAAAGTTCAGCGCTATTAAGGGGATGATCTATGGCAACCAGTCATTTAAGATATCGATAAGAAAGGGAAGACTTGGCTTATACATCACTCCACACTGCCTTATTTGGTCATATACATCATCACTGAAAGGAAAACAATTATCAGATTATTAGATACAAATGGTTAACCGATCAGGTTTCTATTCGAAGTGACCCCCTTCTAGATAAGCTCCCTTCATCACGGTTAGAGAATACGAGTTTACTCATCACTCCTAGTTGTCTGACATCACCCACCCCCCGTTCATCATGTCCCAGCACACTCTTGCTAAATAGCCTGCAGGGACATGAGACAGGAGACAGCAAGCAAGCAAGCAAGCATGATGAAGCGGAGTTAGCAGTTTCATCAACGACGATGGAAACATGTACTGTATTACATGGTAGCGTGTAAAAGTTATTACAGCCTTGCATGGATATAATACACATATACTTTATATATATATATATATATATATACATAAAGAATAATAATAAATGGAGCAAAAC
>NC_068989.1:82806837-82808277 GCF_001194135.2 Octopus bimaculoides
GGAAGAGGCACTTCACACATTTAGTAGATATTATTATTTGAAATAGTTTGATTCGCTCCCATGCCACTCGAGCCTACGAAACTTTAAGTTGCACGAGGCCGAATCAAATTGTTTTTAATAATAATAATAATAATGATGATGATGATGATGATGATGAGCACGCGGTGTTTATCTTGATATGAGATCACCATGTCGCTCGCATACGGTTGTGATGCATGTGCCTGGTGTACCCTTATCAGACGGGTAGTCATGATGGGTATATTAGGCTTCGTATATTTTAGCTCAGTGTCCCTTTGATGGCATGCTCTGCTCTCTCACTCAATGATGATGATGATAATAATAATAATAATCCTTTCTACTTCAGGCGCAAGGCCTGAAATTTTGGGGAAGTAGGATAATCGATTACATCGACCCCAGTGCATAACTGGTACTTAATTTATCGACCCCGAAAGGACGAAAGGTAAAGTCGACCTCGGCAGAATTTGAACTCAGAAGATAGTGACGGGCGAAATACCACCAAACATTTCGTCCGGCACGAATAATAATAGTAATAAAAATAATAATAATGATGATATTAGTGTGTGTATGTGTGCGCGCATGTCTGTCCGTTTGTAAATCCGTCTGACTATCCGGCTGTCTGTCTATTTGTCTAAATGTGTATATCTATCTGTCTGTTTTTGTGTTAGTTTAAGTGTGTGTGTGTGTGTGTGTGTGTGTACGTGTACCCATAACTACACACTCATAAATACACCGCACAACTTCTGTGTAGAAGTATGTAAATGTGTGTGTGTGTGTGTGTGTGTGTGTACGTGAGAGAGAGTAGTGACGCAGCCAGCCAACCAGCCAGGTAGAGACAGGTGAAACTGTGTAATTGTGTTTAAGTAGCTACTTAGAACCTCTTAAAACATGTAGTAGCAATCACTACAATAACAATTCTACTACCAGTCGCGGCGGCGGCGGCGGTAATTACGACCAGGTGACGTGGTGTGGTCGTCGGTGTACATATGCAACAGTTGACGATGTGGTGAGACGATCAAATGCGAGCGAGGCAAGCAAGCGAGCGGGGAGGGGATATGATGTCAATTTGCCAGTGTATATTGCGTAGAGGAGTGGAAGCGCAATGGCCCAGTGGTTAGGGCAGCGGACTCGCGGTCATAGGATCGCGGTTTCGATTCCCAGACCGGGCGTTGTGAGTGTTTATTGAACGAAAACGCCTAAAGCTCCACGAGGCTCCGGCAGGGGATGGTGGCGAATCCTGCTCTACTCTTTCACCACAACTTTCTCTCACTCTTACTTCCTGTTTCTGTTGTGCCTGTAATTCAAAGGGCCAGCCTTGTCACACTGTGTGTCACGCTGAATATCCCCGTGTCTGTGGAGTGCTCAGCCACTTGCACGTTAATTTCACAAGCAGGCTGTTCCGTTGATCGGATCAACTGGAAC
>NC_068989.1:82813951-82815428 GCF_001194135.2 Octopus bimaculoides
GTAGAGTACTTGTGTATTTTACAAGAGAATGACAGTAACTTCGAAGTTTGGGCCTGCTAGCCGCCTCTGAAGTCGCTGTTAGCCCTCTTTATGCAAAAGTGTGTGTATCTCTCTCTCTCTATATATATATCATATCCTTCTCTACTCTAGGCACATGGCCCGAAATTTTTGGGGAGTGGTCCAGTCGATCAGATCGACCTCAGTACGTAACTGGTACTTAATTTATCGACCCCGAAAGGATGAAAAGCAAAGTCGACTTCAACGGAATTTGAACTCAAAACGTAAAGACAGGCGAAATAGTGCTAAGCATTTCGCCCGGCGTGTTAACGATTCTGCCAGCTCTCCGCCTTAATATATATATATTATTATTATTAAATAAAATCATTTAACATCCGATCCCCTCTTGGTATCTGGTCGGTTTCACAGAAGCTGGTGGGCAGATGGGCTGCGCCGAGGTATAGTGTCAGCTTTGACAGGGTTTCTGTGGCTGGATTCTCTTCTTTATACACTAGCCACATTACACTGTCTACTGGGTGCTTTTGTCGTGCTGGCGGCCATCGTATGATCAATCAAATAAATTTGCAAGGCATGAAAGGAAGAAGTGTTGGGGGAACCAAGGGGAGGGAGAGAGCATTGGGGGAAAGATGGGGGGGGGCTTTATGCAAGTTACTGAGAGTCTAAAGTATAATCCTTTCTACTATAGGCACAAATCCTGAATTTTGTGGTGGGGGCCAGTAGATTACATTGACCCCAGTGTTTCACTGGTACTTAACTTATCGACCCTGAAAGGACGAAAGACAAAGTCGACCTCGGCGGAATTTGAACTCAGAATGTATCGGCGGGCGAAATACCGCTAAGCATTTGGTCCGATGTGCTTAACGATTCTGCCGGCTCGCCGCCTAAGAGAGTCTTCTAAAAAGTATAATAGCGAGACAAGCACAGGCTACGCCATATTACATAAGAATGAGTTGTAGTAGTTGGGAGAGATAAAGATGATAGTGATGGCGTGTCAGCGCAAATTCTCATGGTACAGGGTGAGCGTAAGAGAGGATAAGGTCATTGGATCGGCAGGGGAGGAGAAGGGGTGTTTCGTAAAAATGTGAGGGTGGAGGTGAATGTATTGAATGAAGAGCGAGGCTGGAGGTGCAATCGATAGGAAAATATCAGCATGGAGAGAGGATTAAGGTGAGAGAAATAGCAGTGGCTCAAGAAGGAGAGTGAACCAGAAGGTAAGGGACGGGGTGAGTGGCGGAGAGAGGGGATGTGTGTAAGGTACGTAACAGTGTCTGTCGTGGTGGCGGTTATGGGGAGAGTGTTGGGAGTGATAGCGTATGTGTGAGGTGTTAAGATGGCATGGTAGGGGGTCGAGATATCTGAGGACACGTAAGGTGTTTGATCGGCGAGAGTAGAATGAGAATAAAGCAAGTTTCACTGGTGAGCCACCTCATTGGCCATAAAACAAATACGTTGGCATTCC
>NC_068989.1:82815636-82816765 GCF_001194135.2 Octopus bimaculoides
ATCGACCCCGGGACTTATTCTTTGTAAGCCTAGTACTTATTCTATCGGTCTTTGTTGCCGAACCGCTAAGTGACGGGGACATAAACACACCAGCATCGGTTGTCAAGCAATGATAGGGGGACAAACACAGACACACAAACATACACACACACACACACATACATATAACTATATACGACGGGCTTCTTTCAGTTTCCGTCTACCAAATCCACTCACAAGGCTTTGGTCGGCCCGAGGCTATAGTAGAAGACACTTGCCCAAGGTGCCACGCAGTGGGACTGAACCCGGAACCATGTGGTTGGTAAGCAAGCTACTTACCACACAGCCACTCCTGCGCTATTTTGAAAAAAATAGAAGAGACAAAGGCTAACATACTGTGATAGTCTTACCTCCTAAAAGAATTTTGAACCTTTATAATCGGGAGACATCGAATTAAACACCGCAGTGATTAACTGCAGTCTTGAACATTTGATCATCGTGTCGTATGCATTATGGGAATTTACAAAGGTTTTTAAAGAAGACAAGAGTAACATCCTATGTAAATCTTTGCCAGTTGTAGGTTGAAAGAGGTTGAAGGTGATATAAATAAACTCCTTCAGCTTCTTTGGATAACAATCTGAGTCAGCTGATATGGTTGATGGTGGTGGTGGTGGTGGTGGTGGTGGTGTATTTCTATTGACTCCAAGGTGAATTAGTCGATTCGAACACATCTACCTGTGCTCGTAAGTTCATTCGAATATTCCATTCAGCTGGAGATTTCTGGTTCAGTCTACGATGTGGGTAAATGTAGGGGGTCTCTACAAGGTTGTTCGAGAGAGTAGCCGAAGTTCCCGCGAATCACACGACGCATTAGCTAATAATATAATACTTGATATGCGAGAAGCAGAGGCTGGTCATGGATGAGAATTGTTTTGATCATAGACTTGTGCAATTACGGATGACCTAGGGCTAAATAATAACTGAAACAACAACAACCGTGACCCCCCCCTTTAACTACCACACTACATACACATCTCCCCGCTCCCAATCGTTACGAAAAATGAGATGGAGTGGAGGAAAGTACACGTCCTTGTGTGTGTGAGAGAGAGAGATTAGGAGAGAGAGGGGAGACGAACGTGTGTGTGTGTGT
>NC_068989.1:82818657-82819997 GCF_001194135.2 Octopus bimaculoides
ATATATATATATATGTATATATATATGTATATATATATATATATGTTTGTGTCTGTGTTGTTCCCTAACCATCGCTCGACAACTGATGTTTGTGTGTTTACCTCCCCGTAACTTAGCGATTCGGCAAAGGAGAACCGATGGAATGAGTACTAGGCTTACAAAAAATAACTCCTGAGGTCGATTTGTTCGACTAAGGGCCTTTCTCCAGTATGGCCGCAGTCAAATGACTGAAACAAGTAAAATAAAAAAAATAAAAAATAAACAGACACACACACATATATATATATATACACACACATGCATTTACATACACTCACTCACACACACACACATACACACACTAAGATATTTCATGCTAAACGTGTTACATTATTTCTGTATTTTACATGTTTCTTTGTTGGATTGTATCGTTTTGTACGTAATGTTGTCAGCCTGATTGCCCATATGGCAAATACAGAAAATTCTTCTTCTTCTTCTTCTTTATTATTATTATTATTATTATTATTATTATTTCTCTCTAAATATATATATATGTATGTATATCGACAATATCCTTTTTAATTGCTGCTGGTGCCATTACTTCATTCCCCAGCCATCAAAAACGTCGCTTCTACCATTTCTCTTGTCGCGACCTTAAGCATTCGAAACCGCGCGCGTATTCGCGAGTGTATGTGTGTGTGCATGCGTGCGTATTAGTGTGTGTGTGTGTGTGTGCGTGCGTATTAGTGTGTGTGTGCGTGCGTGTTGGTGTGTGTGTGTGTGTGTACGTAGTCAGGCAGGCTAAGGCAAGCGATGAAGTTTTGAAGCCAAGAGAAAATTCAATTAGCTGTGCTTAGACGGGAAACTAGGGTTTCAAGAAATGTGTGTGTGTGTATGCGTGCGCACGCGTGTGTATAATTTATGTATATAGCGCTATATATATGTGCGTGTGTATGTCTGTATCTGTGCGTAAAGATATGTGTGTGCTATATATATATATATATATATATATATATATATATATATATATATATATATATACATATATATATATATATATATAACACACATATATATATGTGTGTGTATATATATATATATATATATAGTATATATATATATATATGTACATGGTGTGTGCTTGCATGTGTTTGTGTACGTATGTGTATATATGCGTGTGTATATAATTATGTATATATGTGTATGTATGTACGTATATTTGTATGTATATATATATATATATATATATATATATATATATACACACATACATATATATATGCATACATATATATGTATGTATGTATATATTCATTCGATTGTATGAGTGTAATCTGAATGTGTAAGATGGATCCGCTTCT
>NC_068989.1:82820862-82821399 GCF_001194135.2 Octopus bimaculoides
ATATATATATATATATATATATATATAGTATATTCTATTGAGTATCACAGTCTCTAGGGTCATTTTTGTTTGTTTGTTTTTGCTGATATCGAGGGTTGCATTCTCTGCCTTGACCCGAGCATAGGACGGGACTCGCCACTTTGAGCTGGGAAATGAATTGAATGCCTGGTGCGTGTCCTGTTGTGGCTACCCCTCCTTAAAAAAATGGAGAATGAACCTGGGTATATATATATACATATATAATTATGTGTATTTCTTCTATCTTAATGAATAAAAATTCTTCGGATAGAATAAATGGGTTAATAGAAACCAATGTAGCAAAGAACACAAAATAACTGTGGTTTAGTTCCTGTTTTTAAGGCAGGAACTCCTTGAAATTTTGGGTATTTGAGTATATTTAAAAATTTAAGGAATGGAGAAAACGCATGTTATAATTGCATACTTTATTCCTACATATGTTTCAAAGGATTACAACCTATGTGATCCATAGGGATCTGTGATATTAAAATTGTAACCTTCTCATCAGGGAAAGCATGG
>NC_068989.1:82821696-82825921 GCF_001194135.2 Octopus bimaculoides
ATATATTACCTGTAAAGATATGTGACACTTAATAAGTGTCACATATTTTTACAGATACATTCCTCTATTTACATAATATCGAGGTCTCTTTCTTTCTTTTGTTGCCATTCCTGCCTATATAATATATATATATATATATATATATATATATATATATAGGCGTAGGTGTGGCTGTGTGGTAAGATGTTTCCTTCTTAACCATGTGATTTTACGTTCAGTCCCACTGCGCAGCACCTTGGACAAGTGTCTAGGATCTCTACTTGGTAGAAATAATGGCCAAATTCTCGTCCTGTCCGTCATATCACCCAACGAAGGAAACATTTGCGTCGAAGTTAGACTTGTTACAAATAGCAGACAAGCTTTCTGAAACGACGCTCTTCTGTGTTCTGTATGTAAATGTAACGTAATGTATCTATGTACGAGCCTTTACGTGATGCAATCGATCTGTTAGAAGTAGCAGCCAAATCTCCCTCAAATCAATCTTATGTGTGTATCAACTAACGTGTGAGACCTCTGATAAGTAGACCTGCTAGAAATAGTAGCCAAATCTTTTTCCTTTCACCCTAGCGTCTGAGAACGGTGAGGAAAGAATCAATAATATCTTAGTCATTCTATTCAAATAAGACAGGGTGGTTATAACTAGAATGTCTGGCTTGTAGGATTACTCAATGTGGAGACCAAGCTGGGGTTTTAGACAATAATGATTGAAGCACACTGAAAATGAAGTGAGGTCGACAGTAGGGAAAGTAAACTGAACTGAGAATGATTGGTGAACACTGGAAATGTTGATACATTAAACTATCTGGTCATAGTAGACCAGTAAGATGTTTGCTTTTAGGTTTTACTTTTTTATTCATTACCATTTGCTGTTAACCCTGTCACGCCGCATTCCTGTTATAGCGGGAATAGGCTAAACGTCATCTCTGCCGGAATCCCGGTAAAGCGGTAATAAGAAACAAACGTAGAAAAAGGAGATGCGGCCGAATATGTGGTAAGAAGCTTGCTTCTCAACCATGTGGTTTTGCGTTACTCTTGAGCTGTATATGCAACTATTGGCTCCCTTGCTCGGGAGCCCAAGTGTTAGACGCAGGGGCTCAGGTTTGAGAGGGTTAATTATGCGAATACATATCGATCGCAGTAGTTCTTGACTCCAGAAGTTGATCTTAGCGGTATTTGAATTCAGAATCCAAAAGGACATCAAGAAATACAGTAAAGCACGTTTGTTCGACGCACTGTAGAATGATTCAACCAATCTATTTATTGCTAGAGTGAATTTGCAAAAGAAAAAAATATAGAAAACAAGAATTCTGAATAATTATTTGTTTGTGCATTTCAACACACATTTATACATATGCATTTACTTATACAGTCACACGTAATTGTGTGTGTGTGTGTTTTTGTGTTTAAATATTTTATCTAATCTTCCAATTCTCATTTTCCCATCTGAAAGAACCAATTAAAAACATAGATAAAAACGCAAGCAAATAAACAAACATTAGTCATTTTCTTTTAAAGGAAAATTGGAGAAACTGAAAGCTGGAGGTGTCTGACGGGGAAAGCTAGTGTACAAAAACAAATAACGGTGTAAGCAAGAGAGTAAAACATCAATATAAAACACACGAGAGATAGTGAGATGTAGGAAAAGAGGAGAGTCGGGTGTGTGTGTGTATGGGGGGGGGGGTAACGATAATGAAACATTAATAAAAACAACACCACCAAAAGAGATAAATGAAAAAAAAAAAAACCCAGCAAAAGACAATATATGAAGTGAAAATTTTTGCGTATGTATTTTTCGTTTTTGTCTTCAAAGGAAGAGAAATTTCACACCTAAAGATGTTTTGCAGGAATTATTTCAGATGTAATTATATTTACCATCGAGGGGCTGTTGTTTTATCATTATTCATATTGTTGTTGTTTTGCTATCTGGCTGTCGTTGTTATTTGTATTTTTTTTTTTTTGAAAAGTATTCGTTTATTGTTTGAAAGAGAAATGGGGAAAAGACAAAATATTATAAGTGTACGAAACACACACACATATATACACCGTCTCGTTTGTATACGTATATATACGCATGGTAACATGTATACACGCATTCTATATACACCCTCTTTCTATAAAATTTAATGTTCTTGTTCTTGTTTAGCTTCGATGTTAACCATGATCGAACAGGCGTTTCAGCAAAAGATATTTTAGCCATGACCATCTCGATCGATTTTCTATTTTTCAATCATAGTGCGTCTTATTATTTTTTGTTTTTAAACGGAAAGTTGTGTGACACAAAGAAGTTTTGGCTGCTATTTCTGGTAGCTAGAGCATTCATGTAGAAGTTTCTCCAGTGTAGGAGAGCTGCTGAAATTACTAAGGGTTCGATCTGGTTTGATTGACTGAATGCATAAATTCTTTATACATAAACAGGCACGCTCACACACATACACACACACAAAAACCTTATACATGCGCACACACACACACACACACACACACACACACACACACACACACACACACACACACACACACACACACACACACACACACACACACACACACACACACACACACATGCCTTACACACCAGCATACATCATACGCCCCCACACACATACAAACAAACACACATGCACACACCCACATGCATTATTTGTAAATACTCGCACATTCAATTATTTTAGGGGTGGGGGAGAAAGAGCATGGGAATAATAAGAGAAAAAATATGGATAGGAAAACGTACACACACGTATACACACACACACACACACACACACACACAACGTGTATGTAATGCACTATGAACACGCACACAGATAACTTACTAACGTGTTTGTCTTATATTACTAAAAATTTACATTAAGCAAACATAAGTGATATATATATATATAATGTGTGTGTATACATATATATATGTATATATATGTATATGTATGACTACCTCCCCACCAGCACACACGCATGTGTGCCTCCCCGTGTTTACACATCAAAGAAAGAGAAAACTTAAGTTGAAAGTTTTTATTTTCCAATTTTTTGGCTCATTTCATAAAACTGATGAAAGTTTCCAGGCTCAGAGGCTGGGGTGGATGATGTGTGAGAGGGGTGGGAGGAGGAAGAGAGCAGACAGAGTGGGGGGTTAGTTGAAGAGAGAGAGAGAGAGGGAGGGGAGGTTGAAGGGTGTAGGTGAGGGTTATACGATGACAAAGCTGGCGATGATGATGGTGATGATGTCAGCTAAACGTTATGAAGTCGCCAGTGCTACTGCTGATTCTAATGCCCACCACCACACACATATACACACTCTCACACGCCTGCACACATACACACACACGAGAGAGAGTTGTAAGCGTAAGAGGGAGAGAATGTGGATGCGTGAACGAGCGCGTTTTATAGGGATGCGCTTTTACGAAAACATTGGTTAAAAATATTGCTGGTTGTGTGAACTTATAAACGGCTGATTACTGTAGGAAGACAGGATGACATACGTCTGTCTACTACTTTTTAAACCAATTTTACGTGGGATCACTAACATATATAGCCTCAGATTCTTATATAATAGAGGAGATACCTACGACCTGTTAGAAATAGCTACCAAATGTCTAAAAGTGCAAACTACTCTCTCTTCTAAGAAGGACTTATTGGCCAATGGAATTTGTAAATCTACACGATGAGTTGATGGTGGAAATATCTCATGCTGGGTTTTTAATTTTTCAAACATTGCTGATCTCTGACTGAATAACAACAGCGCTTGTAAAACCATATATAGCTTTAGAAACACATCCAGGACATTGCACTACTGGTGTGTCGCGGTACTGACTATAAACCTTTGACTGCGTAATTAACTTTCACGGTCATTCCCGTAATGATGTTAGTTAACTCATTACCTCCCATAATTCTATTAACTGGAATTTTTTTTTATGAAACTGTGATTTCTAGCATAAAACAGCCTTAGAAACACGCTGGAATGATCAAAATAACATTTTAAATAGAAATAAGCGAGATATTGGGTGAAAAATTAGCAAACCTCATTTGAATATCAGAGAAATATACCTAGTAGATATAGCAAAAAGGTTAGATATGTGTAAATATTGACAGATAATTACGAAACTTGTAATTTTTAAGTGATCTCATATGAGATCACTGGTAGGTAATGGGTTAACCAACAAAAAGTAGAGTTGGTATTTTTTGCTTCTGCAATGCTTTATCAGTATCTCCTGTAGGTAAGGTTTCTATATCC
>NC_068989.1:82826287-82830472 GCF_001194135.2 Octopus bimaculoides
CACACACACACACACACACACACACACACACACACACACACACACCATGGTGAAAAACGAGGGAAAAGAAGCCTGATACTTATAAAACAATTTATACAAAATGATTACAAGCAAACGAGTTAGGTGTTTTCTTTTAGCCTTGTACCTACTTCAGTCATTTGACTGCGGCCATGCTGGAGCACCGCCTTAAAGGGTTTTCGTCGAAAAATTCGAACCTGGGGCTTATTCTTTGTAAGCTTAGTACTTATTCTATCGATCGACTTTTTTGCCGAGTTGCTAAGTAACGGGGACATAAACACACCAGTATCGGTTGTCAAGCGATGTTGGGGGGACACACACAGACACACAAACATATACATACACATATACGACGGACTTCTTTCAGTTTCCGTCTACCAAATCCACTCACAAGGCTTTGGTTGGCCCGTGATTATAATAGAAGACACTTGCACAAGGTACCACGCAGTGGGACTGAACTCGGAACCATGTGGTTGGGAAGCAAGCTTCTTACCACACAGCCATGCCTGTGTCTCTATGTATGTACAGGGTGTTCAAAAAGTCTCTCCGAACATTAACCGCGGAGAGACTTTTTGAACAGCCTGTATAATAAATAGAGAGACTTGGCAAAACACGTTGTACGACATGAAAAAACATTCTTCGTATAAAATATAAACAAAGATAGCAGCGACAAAGCAGTAGGAACTGCCACCTAGTGAGTAGCGAGGTAGTTAAGACAGCGACCACCTTTCACTCTCATATCCAACATCCATGTAGATTTCAAGCAGCAGTGTCGCAAAGTTATGCCTAATCTTTTACTCAATTATGAATGAAGGCAACGCTTCTTTTTTCCCCCGCCTCTCACCTTCCGTTTCTTGTGATATTTGAAGCTGAAGAGGATTTCATTGTCGCAGATATAACGAGTCTTGTTCTAAACGTTTTGAAATCTCTCCACCGTACGGCAACCTCTTTCAGCAGACAGACCGACTTCTCGTTAGTCGCCACGAATGTTATCTGAGAAATTCTTAATATAGAACGTATATCTATCCACGGTGGTGTTGTTAATGAAAAACAATTCATGTTTCATGGCTGTGTTTGACAGCGTTCTGAAGAAATACTTCAACCATCCCCACGATCTCAATACCTGTTTTAGTATTCAGTCTATAGGAAGGCAGCGAGCTGGCAGTTTGCCTTTCATCCTTTCGGGGTCGATAAATTAAGTACCAGTTACGCACCGGAGTCGATGTAATCGACTTAATCCCTTTGTCTGTCCCTGTTTAGCCCCTTGTGGGCAACAAAGAAATAAGAAACGTTAGCACGCCGGGCAAAATGCTTAGCGGTATTTCGTCTGTCTTTATGTTCTGAGTTCAAATTCCGCTGAGGTCGACTTTGCCTTTCATTCTTTCAGAATCGATAAATTAAATACCAGTTGTGTACTGAGGTCAATCTAATCGACAGGTACCCTCCCCCAAAATTTCGGGCCTTGTGCCTAGAGTAGAAAAGAGTATTTATTTGGTCTATAGGGTGGGAAAACGGTAAATTTTTATCACTCTCCCCCAATACGTGACTGGTACTTTATTTTATCGAGTGTGGAATGGACACAAGACCACTACATCACATCACATCACACTTCGAAGGCTATGTGTTTGCAATGCAGGAACAGGAAATTGCCCCAAAGTACTTGGTGAACGAGAGAGACAGTGACACTCTTGTAATCCCAAGGTGCAACCGCATGTGTAGGCTATGTCATGTTTCTGTGGAAGACATTACGCATGTGATTAGCAGCTGTCCTAAAATGTCGTCACGGTACTACCCCCCTATGCAGCACGATGCTGTTGCTAAAACAATTTACAATGCCATCTGCAAAAAAAGACTTAGAAAATCCCTCTGTTATGGAATACGTTCATAAACACCATCTCAAGGAATATTCCCACCAAAACTTATGTCAAATATAAGCATAACAGGCTGGATGTTGTTGTTTGGGACTGAGGGGCAAAGGTATGTACCATCATCGAGGTTAGCTACCCTGCAGATATAAATGTCTCTTTGAAAATCAAAGAAAAAGAGGATATCTATGGGAAACTGCTTCGAAACCTCCAGCTTCTATATCCAGACCATGAATACATATTCATACCAATAATAATTGGAGCACTAGGTTTTGTTAGTAAATGCTTAAAGGAGAATCTGGATAAACTGGGATTTTCAGAAAGAGAAAATGAACGGCTAATTCGTACATTACAAGTGCAATCTGTGAGTGGAAGAGTAAAAATATGCAAGACTTTTCTCAAGTTCCAAACGTGAATTTGTCTGTGTTAACTACAATCAAAGATGGAGCCTTGTCTCTTTGATGGAAACCGCTCCCTCTTCAGTGGAAGGTTTATAATAATTCAAAAAATAGAAGAGACATACATACATACATACATACATACATACATGAATACAAGCGACTTGATTACATGTCGTAGAGTTCATTTATTTACTTGTATCAGGGTGAAAACCTCATCCCGTCGCTACTCTGAGTTGTTCATTTAGCAATTTTTTTACAAAGCCGACTGACTCATGGGTGTTGGTGTGTTCGTTGGTAATAGGAGTGGGACTTTCCTACACACACACACACACACACACACACACACACACACACACGTCAAGCGCTGTCACACACACAGCAGGGGGTAAAGCTAATATATGAAATACTCTCACAAACGCAAATTCCTCTCACCCCTCACCTACTTGGTGATGGTGGTTGGGATAGTAGTAGTGGTGGTGGTGGTAGTAGTAGTAGTAGTAGTAGTAGGTGATGGTGGTGGTGTATTATAAATGTGTTGTTCGGTCACTGACTTGAGACATTCACTGGTGGACATTCACTCGCGTACACACCTACACACCTTAAAAGACACCCATGAACGCACACATATTGCGACACACACACACACACACACACACGTTAGAGATAGCCATTTTGGTCAAACTATCGTATCTCCATCTGCTTCAGATGCCAAGATATCAAAATTGCCAAAGTGTAGTACAACGGTTTTGCTATGGAATGGTAAAACTATTTCTTCGTTTTCTGGAAAAGCAACGTTTTGGACTTACAACACTTTTGCATAATAGCAACGCTATATAATCCATATAAACAAGACAAAGAGATACTGTGGATGGCCAAGGTATCTTAACTTGCCTTGTCTTGCTCTCTGCACTTTAGAACTCGTTGCTGTAGCTGTCAACTCTTTGGTTGAGCTATTGATGCTTCTTTCGGGATCTGGTTTTTACATGCATAAGTAGGCAATCCCAAATATGCTAATTAATTCGGTACTTTTTGGTTATCTCAACCCCATTAAAAAATTGGATGAAAGCCATCTACAAGACAACCGAGTGATCTACAACAAGAACGCAAACAAAACTTACATCAACAGTGATGTGCGTGATTGTAAAAGCGAGTTCAATTCTTAGTAAGGGACCACAATACAAAATTGCCATTGCATTCAGTGACCTAACATCATTAAAATCTTGACAACAATAATAATGGTTTGTAAATTCTAAATGATATTTTATTTATTTTATTTATGATACTAATAACATTAATGATGATAATAATAAGGGAGCCGCCAGAGGATACAATACAAAGGGAGCCGCCAGAGGATAGCTAGGATATGGGTGGCGGTGACGGTGACGGAGACTTAAGTAAATAGCAAACCTGTTTTACTGTAGACACACATACTAACCTCTTTCTCTAGTCACTCTCCCCCCCCATATCTTTCCTTATCTCCCCTTTTTGAGCTCTTTAACATAAATCGCTCTCTCTCTCTCTCTCTCTAATATCTTCCTTTCTCTCTCCTATTACTTCCCTCGCGCCTTCGCCGTCGTCACACAACTGCTCTCTTTTGTCACAAACTCCGTTCTTTTCTTTCTTTAAACGACGACTTCTATCGCACACACACACGCACACACGGAGGAAGAGAAATGAAGTCGACAGTTTTCAGGTGAGGTGGGTGAGGTGGGTGAGGTGGGTGACCCAGCAGCAGCAGCGTGCGGCGTGTTTAATGTGAAGAGGTCAATTCTGCTTTGCTTGAGGTCAAATATCAAATCCGATTATGACGGTTGTGTCAATTTTTGTTTTAATTTTAACAACGTTGGGTCAAACCAGCTGGGGCCTCCACCAACATCCTCCATAACTGTCCCCGCTGCACC
>NC_068989.1:82831561-82837692 GCF_001194135.2 Octopus bimaculoides
CCTAGACCTTTCATCCTTTCGGGGTCGATAAATTATGTACCAGTTGCGTACTGGGTCGATCTAATCGACTGGTCCCCTCCCCCCAAATTTCGGGGCTTGTGCCTAGACCTTTCATCCTTTCAGGGTCGATAAATTGAGTACCAGTTGCGTACTGGGTCGATCTAATCGACTGATCCCCTCCCCCAAAATTTCGGGCCTTGTGCCTAGACCTTTCATCCTTTCGGGGTCGATAAATTATGTACCAGTTGCGTACTGGGCTCGATCTAATCGACTGGTCCCCTCCCCCCAAATTTCGGGGCCTTCTGCCTAGAGTAGAAAAGATATAAAATACAATACGATATTTTCTGCGTCGAAGATCGTTCAGATGCTGTCCAGATCAGTTTCGCCTTCCTGTGGTTAATTTGTCAGCTCAATCGATGTGCGGTGCTGATCAGGAAGGAACGGCTAAAACTGTATTAACTAACCTAAGCATTTTGAGCAAAATATTCCAAAAGAAGGAGTAAAAACAGAACAAGACTATAATTACTTAATATACAATGAATTTACAAATATTTTTCTTCTCTTATTTCTAAAGTATTCATGGGAAATAACGGTTCTATTCTCACGTCTGGTTTTCATTTATTTCTTTTAAAACATGCTCTGTGCGTGTGTACTCGACTTTTTGGAAATTCTGAAATATGGAACATACTGTTTAAAACCTCCCCAATAAAACATTTAATTGTTGGCAGCGATTTTAAGAGTTAGGTCCGGATTACAAATGTTGGTGAATTTGCAGAGTGGACAGAGCGTCGGATAGAATGCTATGCGGCATTTGTCCCGGCTCTCTATGCTTTTGAATTCAAATCCCATCGAGGTCCTTTTTGTCTCCCATCTTTCTTAAATCGATATTTTTTCTCTTACTCTCCTGCCCTTTCTCTCCACCCATCTATCTCTGCCTCTTTGAATCGGTTACATTGCGCTATGAGAAAAGTCGTGTGAAGCCCAGCCACAGCGGTCATTTCCAAGAAATAGTGAGGGTGTTGAATGAGAGGCCAGCGACTTCTATGAGGAAAAAAATGAGGCAATCTTTCGTTATTGGTACATGACGTCATTCACCCACTACCTTCCTTCATGACATAGACAAAGAGGCTTGTCTGAAACAGGTTGAAGGACGTCGTCTCGTCTCCTCACACCGATACTCTCTAGGCCAATATCGAAGGATCGCCTGATGTAATAGTCCGTTATAAAATCGTCCAAGGACGGGCCTACATGCAGCTCTTGTATATAAAAGAAATCAACAGTCGAAGACACCAGATGTCCATTGGGTGATTGGTAGCAGGGTTAGTATTAATGACAGCAGTACTTACCGTATTTTTAACATGTATAAGGAATACCCTAATTTTGGGGGCTTAAGATTTGTAAAAAGGGTTTTGTAAAGAATTATAATACTATCCGTGTATAAGAAACTCCCATATTTTTTATACTAATTTTTGACAAAAAAATGGTTAGAATACGGTGACGCAAAGACAGCACAGTCGCCAAGTTGGAACAGTAAAAAAAAAATTAAGTTTGTTTCATAAAAGATAAGCAAGTCTACGATATATTTATGAGAGTGTAGTGTTGTACGTACGTGTGTGTGTGTGTGTGTGTGTGTGTGTACGCATGTGTTAATAGCACGGGAGTGTTTAGTAGAATGAATATTATATATATATAATATATATATGTGTGTGTGTGTGTATGGTGGCAGTAGTAGGTGGAGTTTTTCCCCTCCCCCTAAACCGTATAAATATTTATACATGTGTAAAAACTGTATGTTGTTTGTATAAGTGGTGTAATGCGGTGTGGCGGAGGCTGACGACTGAAGAAGAAGGAGGGGGGAGGTATGTTAATGGTGAAACTGGTTGTAGTTTGAGATTACAGACTTAATACTGTGTTTATTTAGTAAGTTTGCTCTTGTGTTGTCGTTATTATACATTTATATGTAGTTTGTACGTGTCTATGTATGTGTGTGTGTGTGTCTGTTCGTCTGTAATAGCCATGGCTGTATGTAGTTAATTCATGTGTATTTGCTATAAGGTGTGTGTGTGTGTGTGAGATCTTACTACACATACACAAGTATGTATGCGTACATATGAATGTGTGTGTATAAAATGCGTATGTATTTATGAAAGTGTTTGTGTGTGTGTTTGTCCACATAAGTGGTATGGCTCTATGTATGTTCTTCTCCGGTACACTACTAATTCTTTATTATTATTATTATTATTATTATTATTATTATTTGGCACGATCGTTAGCACGCCGGGGCGAAATGCTTAGCGGTATTTCGCTCGTCGCTACGTTCTGAGTTCAAATTCCGCCGAGGTCGACTTTGCCTTTCATCCTTCGGGGTCGATAAAATAAGTACCAGTTGAACACTGGGGTCGATGTAATCGACTCATTCCTTTCGCTAAAATTGCTGTTCTTGTGGAAAAATTTGAAATTATTACGGGGAATGGGGGTGGATTAAGTTGATCCCAGGAATATTTGACTGGACATATGAAAAGCAAAATTAACTTCGGCGGGATCGTGGTCTGAGCTTAAAGCAGATAGGACCGGAACAAATACGGCAAAGCACTTTATCCGATGCACTAACGATTCTGCCATCAACACCACTCAGTAATAAGATAAAGTTAGCCTCAGTAACGATATCGTAACTTTTGTGATACGCCTCTCTGATCAGTTAAAGTAACAATGTTATGACACACACGTGGCTAGTCATATAGTAAGAATCTGGTGACGGTACACCTATCTAATTAGTATAGTAACTATGTGATGTCACACACCTGTCTAATTATAGTAACAGTATTGACAATATTGTGACAGTAGAGCTGCCTAATTAGTTATGGTAACCTTATGATTCACGCCTTTTTAATTAGTTTATAGTATTTATAAAAATTGTGAGACACGCCTGTCTAACACAGTAGTTTAAAAGAAGGTTAAGAATGCTTTCTTTCAAACACAGATTTGATTTCTTGATAAAATGTTGGAGAGTTTCCTCCGTCACTAGTGAGGAAGCTGTTTGCCGCTGCCATCGCCGCCAGCAGCAGTATCATCATCAGCAATTGATGGTGGATATCGTCTGTGTTCGTAGTTAAAACTCCAATGAAAGACATACCGTGCTCTCGAGTTGGAGTCCACGTCCACGAGTGATGTGACGTAACGACTAGGTTACACTTGACCTGTCATTATACGCAAACTGTGATCAGAACTAGAGTCTGTGCCCAACAAACTGTAGGGTTCGACTAAGGCGATTACGTAACATTGGTGTGAGTATCAAAGAGAACTCAAGACTCACAACAGCTGAATCCAGCTCTTCAAAGTACTGCATAAGTTTCTCCCGTGTCTTTAGTTTCTTCAGGGAATCGCACACATGTTCCTACTCCGCTACCAGTTCCCCTTCACAACCCTACACGGCACACCCTTCTCAACTCTGCTTCTGGTTCCCTCCTCCTTACACGGTACACTTGTCGCTACCCGCCTCCATCTCTCCTCCACTACTCTACGGTTGTTAGAGAACTGGTAGCAGAGTAGCGAGAAGTGTACCGCGTATGGCAATTGGAGGAGGGCGGTGAGGATGCTCAAGATTGATGTCACTTGGCCAAGGATTGACAGAACTGATCTCTTAAAAGTATATTACAGTTCTATATTTAAGAGATGAGGAATTATTTACATTATTTACATTTGACGGATATTTGTCCTCATCTTGTTTGTTGTTAGCACATTTCAGCTGATATACCCTCCAGCTTTCTTCAGGTGTCTTGGGGAAATTTCGAACCTAGATTCTCATTCCTAAGGTATTTTCAATGTTATTATTATTATTATTATTATTATTATTATTATTATTATTCAGGTCACTGCTTGGAATCGAACTCGAAATCTTGGAGTTAGTAGCCCGCGCTCTTAACCATTACGCCTTATGCGGGCATATGGCATAGTGGTTAAGAGCGCGGGTTACTAACCCCAAGATTCCGAGTTCGATTCCAGGCAGTGATCTGTATGATAATAATAATAATAACATTGAAAAATACCTTAGGAATGAGAATCTAGGTTCGAAATTTCGACAAGACACCTAATGAAGGCTGGAGGGTATATCAGCCGAAACGTTGTGTAGCAACAAACAATATTAAGACAAATATCCGTCAAATGTAAATAATGTAAAAGTATATTGTTTTTTGGCTCCAGATCGGCATTGATCTCGCAGACTTATTATCAAAAGCATTCCAACGCTATCTCGTATTCTTTCCATATGATGTATCACTTCCTTTCTGTACACAGTAAGTTGTGATTTCGCGGGGTGTTTGGCTGCTATTTCTAGCCGATCGAATTACTGTATAGAGCGGTTCTCTCTTTGCTCTGATTGTATAACGGATCATTTTTTACATATAAAAAGTTATTCCTTTTTCTGAAATCCTTAGTAAGTAATACTTTGATTGAAACGTCAGCTGAAAGTCTAAACGTTGCCAAGGTTACCGGAAGGAAAGGATGAAAAATATTTGGAGGAATTTCGGTTCGGTGGGCCCCGATTGTCACCTCAGATGTGACCTACTCCCCGCCAAATGTTGAATAATTTTAGAATTCTTTAAAACGAAACGAATTAACGTGGTATTAACCCCGATGGAAATGGATTCAGAATAATAAATACCTCGTAACTGGGTCATATACGTTTCAATTATGTGATGAAGAATTTGCTATTAGCTCCTGCGCAATATCGAAAACTGGGTTTTTCTTTCACTTGCACCACAACCCTTCTATTGGAACCTTAGAATTGTCCTATATTGCTCGTGGGGTAGGAAAAGAAAAATATAAATCTTTTTTTTCATAGTCGCAGGTATGTGTGGTTAGGAAGTTCGCTTTGTAACCGCATAATTTCGAGTTCACTGTTACTACAGGGTACCTTGGGGAAGTGTTATCTATTACTTGCCTTGGGCTGAATTGACCATTGCCCAATGCCTTGTGAATGAATTTGGTAGGTGAAAACTATGCGGTAGCCCATCGTGCGCGTGTGTGTGTGTAGAGAGAGAGAGAAAGAGAGAGTGTTCTGTTTTAACTCTTTCAAGCTGGGTGGTACAAATAAGGTACAACTTATTTGTACCAGTTTAATGAGCGGTGGTACATAATTCGTACCGAAACTTAAAATTCTATTCGCTGCATGGTCGGTTGTACAGAAAACGTACCACTTCATCTATCAGTCAATAAGAAGCTACCCTTACATCCGGCAACAGTTTCTTCGACGCAAACGGAATATTTTTTCAGTTGAATCCGTTTTGTGCCAAAGGTCAGTCGACGAAAAAAATCAAGATTACAAAGTTTTGTTATGAATTTTTGCCCTTGTAGAGTTTTTTTTTTTTTTTTGGCCTATCTATCTCGCCCTTGAAAGTCTTATTAATATACTGCAATGTAGATCAGTGGTTCCCAAACTTATTCAGGCTGCCGCCCCCTTGGTTCTAAGGCCACATTCTTAGTGCCCTCCCCCACTTACCATTTCAGACTTAGACCATTTTCTGCAGCAAATCCAAAACAACAATATTTCACAAAATGAAACTTAACCTAATTAACCTTTTATTTTGTTTGTACCTTTTTATCCATCTCGCCCAATTTTCCTTGAATCCACCGCCCCAGGGAAAGGGGCGGTGCCGCCCACTTTAAGAACCATTAGTATAAATGCATGGCCATCCGATGAGAAAACTTCATGCCAGTGTGTCCGATGTAGTTATCCGAGTTCTGTGGTGTACAACGTGTCTACATTGAAATTTGAACACAACTTTGATTGTGTGAAGTATGTTTTGTGACTTACTTGTTAGCTTGTGATATAATGAGGAAGTATTTTATTGCAGCTGTTTATGTAAGATAGTCTGTTGTGGTTAGGTGTGATAAATGCCGTGTTCAGTGTAGGAATCATCATCATCATCATCATTATTATTATTATTATTATTATTATTATTATTGACATGCATTCTTTCTTATAACTGGGATGGTTCGTGTGATTTTTTTATAGAAGGTTCTGTTTGAGAAGGGGAGGAGGATAAATTTCTTTTTATATTGTTTTGCAGCTTGTTTTGAGTATACATTGTTATCTGCTGATCTGAATGTGTACTACCACCATACCTACCTAC
>NC_068989.1:82837702-82842642 GCF_001194135.2 Octopus bimaculoides
TATGGCCTGTCATAGAATGACCTATAAAATGCTTAGCAGCAGTATAGGCAACATGTCAGATAAAAAAAAGGGTTTCTTGTGAGTTTTTTTTTTTAAGTCTGACGAGTCGCCCATACTGCTAAACATTTTATAGGTGCGAAACCAATGACCACAGAGGCTGTTTCCGTCTACCAAATCCATATTAGAAGTTTCCGTCTACCAAATCTATAGGAGAAGTCACTTGCCTAAGATGACACGCAGTGAGACTGAACCTGGAAGCATATTGTTGAGGAGCAAACTTCTCACCATACAGCCACGCTTGCGCCCATCCATCGACCCATCTTAAAAGTTCAATGTAGTGTCTCCTAAACAGACCCAATAGCCAACAATGATTGTCATCTAGTTAAAAATAATTGCTGAGTATGAAGTATCGCTCAGAAAGATGAAAAAACCCCAAGTCATTTTGCCCTGTATCCCTCATCTGAAAGCAACAAGGAATTCCTTTTAAGAACTGCTTTTGCAAAGACCATAAACAGGAGTCAGACACACACGCACGCACGCACGCACACACACACGCACACACACGTACAACGGGCTTGTCTGTTTTCGAGACTCACAAGGCTTTGGTCGGCCTGGAGCAATAGTAGAAGGCATTCTTGCAAAGTGCCGCGTAGTGGGGTTGAACCCGTAACTGCGTGGTTGGGAAGCAAACTCCTTACCACACAGCCACGCCTGCACATACATACATACATACATACATATTTATATATATATATATATATAATACAAAATGGGACAGGAACGCAAAACATCCAGGCAGTTAGGTGATACAAGAAAGGGACAATAAAACATCCAGATAGACGATACAAAGAAAACAAGAACAGGTCATATATATATATATATATATAAGGATAAGATCGTTAATTTAAATAACGATGAAATCCAGTGGCAGCATGAGAAGAAAAAACCTTATATGTTATAATTATAAATAAGGGTATCTAAGAGATACCCCCACGCTTGAAATAGCAGTCAAAACCTGACTCTAAAACCACAAAATGTATTCAATACAGCATAAGGTGAAAAGACAAATAGATAAATAAACTAGTAAAAATTGGATAATTCCAGACCCTGTGTTTCTGGCTTTGTATAAAAATATATTCTGCTGTTGTCAATGGAATATAACATGAATTGTACATGAATACTCATCTATATATATATATATATACATAAACATACGAATACTCACTTAAGCGTAGCTATGTGTGTACACAGAAGCGCACATACACACACAATGCGTATGTGCATATGCATTGGCACTCATTTTTAGCGGCACTTTGGAGACAGCCAAGATATACAGGTGTGTGTGTGTGTGAGTGAGAGAGACAGAGAGAGAGAGTGAGAGAGAGACATATACGTAATGCCACCATGTGTACTCAAATGTTGGTTCTCATGAAATCTTAAACGTTAATACCCGCCGCCCCTACCGCCGATGGCTCCCTTATTATCCGTCTACTTAATGCCTACCCGCATTTCCATCCGCCATCGCCGCCACCCCCTTCCCCGCTATGCATCACTCCGATCTGCCACTTTAATCTTGGAACAAAAGTCAAGAGAGATCGTCTGCCTGACAATATATATATATATATATATATATATGAGAGAGAGGAGGAGGAGGAGGAGGAGATAATGGGGCTGGTGTGTTGTAAGCCTGATGTGGAGAGCGATGGGTGGTGTGTGTGTGTGCGTGCGTGCTTTGCTAATAGTCCTTCGTCGTTGTATTTAATGGTGTGTGTGTGTTCTTGCTAATGCGTTTATTTAATGTGTTTTTATAGTGTACGAGTGTAGATATACAAATATTGATATATGAAGAGGACGCGATATAATTGTATAATGTAGATAGACACAGGTCTGTATGTGTATGCACAGAAATGATTAACGTGTATGTATGTATGTATGTATGTATGTATGTATGTATATATAGGCACAAACATATAAATGGCATATATCTATAGTTATATACAAGTATAGATCAACACAACAAGTATACTTTTCTACTGTAGGTACAAGGCCTAGACATTTTTGAGGAAGGGGCCAGTCGATTAGATCGACCCCAGTACGCAGCCGGTACTTAATTTATCGACCGCGAAAGGATGAAAGGCAAAGTCGACCTCGGTGGAATTTGAACTTAGAATGTAAAGACGGACGAAATGCCGCTAAGCATTTCGTCCGGCGTGCTACCGTTTCTGCCAGCTCGCCGCCTTTAACCCCACACAATATAGATTAGCGTATTTATGCCCCACCCCACTACTTCTGCTCGTGATCAGAAATGCACATATCGTCAGCCAGCAAGAGACATGCTCAACTGGTTAAGGTCAAACAACTGACAAGCAAATCTGTGTTATCGAGCCGAATATTTGCTGTAGCCGATTTTTTTTTTATACCAAGACAAAACATTGTACATGATAACACTTGCAATCAATTAAGATCAAAATCAACGAGCGTCACTGCCTGGTACTGCATCAAGGCATTTACTATTATTATTATTAGGTGGCGAGCTGTCAGAATCGTTAGCGGTATTTCGTCTACCGCTACGTTCTGAGTTAAAATTCCGCCGAGGTCGACTTTGCCTTTCATCCTTTCGAGATCAATAAATTAAGTACCAGTTGCGTACTGGAGTCGATCTAATCGACTGTCCTCTTCCCAAAAAATTCTGGCCTTGTGCCTATACCAGAAAGGATTATTATTATTATTATTATTATTATTATTGGTGGTGGTGGTGATAGTGTTCGTATTACTATGTATAGTGTTGGATGTAGTGTTACAGTAAGAAGGACTTGCTGCAGTGGTGGTGATCTTCTCTGGCTTGTTTCGGGGATTAGACTGTGGCTATGCCGGGCACCGCCTTGAATAGTCTTTAATCGAACGAATCGATCCCAGTACGCTCTTTTTTTTTTAAGGTCCGGTACTTATTCTGTCAGTCTCCTTTAGCCAAACCGCCAGGTTATGGGGACGTAAACACATCAACACCAGTTGTCAAGCGGTATTGGGGGACAAACACAAATACACACACACACACACACACACAAGATTGGCTCCTTTTAGTTTCCATCTCACAAATCCACTGACAAGGCTTTAGTTGAATTCAGTCTATATAGTGGACGAGGTGCCATGCAGTGGGACTGAACCTGGGACCATGTGGCCGAGAACCACACAGCCACGCCTCCTGCGCCTATGATTATATTACTAAACCTTGTATTGGCCGCCGTGTTGGTGTTTGTCCCATTATAATTAAAACAGGTAAAATTCCTTTTTGAGCCATGGAAACTCATTGGATCAGTTCCCCCATTTCCATGGCGTATTTATTTGCCACCTGGACGGGACATCGGTCCGTCACAGAATTATCCATTTTTGCCAGTTAATTGGACCGGAGCAACGTGAAATAAAGTGTTTGCTTAATAATACAACGCGCCACCTAGTCCAGGAATCGAAACCACAATCTTACGATCATAAGTCCAACACCCTAACCACTAAGCTACGCGCTTCCACTATCCAATGTAATTAGTGTTGGCTTAATTATTAGCTGTGGTGGTTGTCCTCAAGCCAGTGTTGGCGGTAGTGGAAGTGGTGGGCACATCGTCTTTAAATGTTGGTGCTAATGCTGTAGTTAAAATAGTGGTCTACCCGACTGTAGCTGAAGTGTCTTCTACCCTAAATGTCTCAGGGATATCAGGGTACGTACCCTCTATTTGCACACTGTTCTAATTACTGTTTGTACCGTTCAGACGTCGTTTGGCTGCTCAGATTACCACAAGGACACCTCACACACCACGTCACCTTTCCTGTCTCCACCCCACTAGACTTCTGCTGCTCTGTCTCACGTTTATACATAACCAAACACACACACACACACACACACATATATGGTATATTATATCTATGCACATTTCCTATAGTGGGTGTATGTGTGTGTGTGTGTGTGGGGGGGTCTGCATGTGTATGTCTTATAGATTTCTGTAATGTGTATTTGTCATATAAGCACGAAGTGTATACATAATTAATGACAAATGTCCATATACAAATCAAATAACGCACACACACACACACACACACACACACACACACACACAGAGTATAAATATGAAACTAACACTCACATAAATAAAAATAATGTGAAGTATATTAGTGTAAGCATGAAGGGAGGAAATATATAATATTTGAAATATCTTTCTCACTCTCGCTCTCTTTTTCCTTCCATGCGTAATACACACACGTAAATAGATGCCTATACACTCATTTGTACGCAAATATACATATATGAAAAGATAGAGAGAGAGAGAGAGGCGGGGAGGAGAAGGGAGTCTTGCTTTACTGAGTGAGCAACTTTGCCTGAAACGTTATACATATATTCCTCTTCCTCACCCCATCCGTCCTATGCAAAACTTCTCGCTCTTTTTCCTGCTCTATTCACCAGAGCCGCCATAGGCAGACCTCTTCGGCTCTTGTTGCAATCTATAGATTATACATAATACTATGTCACGGATTACTGGAGGATGTTCCAATAGTGTAAAGGAAACCGTTGACGGATAAGACAGAATTTTACGATGCTAGATTAGCAATAGGGTTTAGTTTTGAGGCTTAACTATTGTAGCTATTCGATCAACAACATTATCATCGTAATGAAAGTGTAGTGTTAGTGATTGGACATTCCAGAGACGCTTGTACTCTTAACGTAATCGGCAGGAGCAATCAATGTGATTCTATCCGTGGCTGAATATTCCACAGACGTTTGTACTCTTAACGTAATCGGCTGGAGCAATCAATGTGATTCTATCCGTGGTTGAATATTCCACAGACACTTGTACTCTTAACGTAATCGGCTGGAGCAATCAATGTGATTCTATCCGTGGCTGAATATTCCACAGACGCTTGTACTCTAACGTAATCGGCTGGAGCAATCAATC
>NC_068989.1:82842837-82843943 GCF_001194135.2 Octopus bimaculoides
GTGATTCTATCCGTGGCTGAATATTCCACAGACGCTTGTACTCTAACGTAATCGGCTGGAGCAATCAATGTGATTCTATCCGTGGTTGAATATTCCACAGACACTTGTACTCTTAACGTAATCGGCAGGAGCAATCAATGTGATTCTATCCGTGGCTGAATATTCCACAGACGCTTGTACTCTAACGTAATCGGCTGGAGCAATCAATGTGATTCTATCCGTGGCTGAATATTCCACAGACGCTTGTACTCTAACGTAATCGGCTGGAGCAATCAATCTGATTCTACCCATGGTTGAATATTCCACAGACGTTTGTACTCTTAACGTAATCGGCAGGAGCAATCAATGTGATTCTATCCGTGGCTGAATATTCCACAGACACTTGTACTCTTAACATAATCCATAATCGACAGGAGCAATCAATGTGACTCTATCCGTGACTGAATATTCCAGACACTGGTACTCTAACGTAATCGGCTGGAGCAATGAATGTGATTCTACCCATGGTTGAATATTCCACAGACGCTTGTACTCTAACGTAATCGGCTGAAGCAATCAATGTTATTCTATCCGTGGCTGAATATTCCACAGACGCTTGTACTCTTAACGTAACCGGCAGGAGCAATCAATGTGATTCTATCCGTGGCTGAACATTCCACAGACGCTTGTACTCTTAACGTAATCGGCAGGAGCAATCAATGTGATTCTATCCGTGGCTGGATATTCCACAGACATGTCTTTTATTTAAGACATGGTATTTAAAACTACATTTATACATGGTGAAAGGTTGTTGGCTAGGTTTCTAAGATTGGAGGCGCAATGGCCCAGTGGTTAGGGCAGCAGACTCGCGGTCGTAGGATCGCGGTTTCGATTCCTAAACCGGGCATTGTGAGTGTTTATTGAGCGAAAACACCTAAAGTTCCACGAGGCTCCGGCAGGGGATGGTGGCGAACCCTGCTGTACTCTTTCACCACAACTTTCTCTAACTCTTTCTTCCTGTTTCTGTTGTACCTGTATTTCAAAGGGCCAGCCTTGTCACACTCTGTGTCACGCTGAATCTCACCGAGAACTACATTAAGGGTACACGTGTCTGTGGAGTGCTCAGC
>NC_068989.1:82844564-82846340 GCF_001194135.2 Octopus bimaculoides
CACACACACACACACACACACACACACACACACACACACACACACACACACACACACACACACTCGTACATATTTGCACATTTGTATATAGATGCCTATCTAAATGTATTAAATACATGTCGATGGTACATACCTCAATGCTTGTGTATATGTATATATGACTATATATCTATATATATAAATAGAGTTTTGTGTGTCTGTGAAAATGACAGGCCTCGGTGAATATTAAACAATGCTGACCTCTCTCAATGGAAAGCTGACGCTTGGTCTTATCGATATCACCGTCCCTCCACCCTTCGCTTCTCTATATATAATCAACACAACTAGTGTACCTTGCTGTTGCTGCTACTTCGACTTGCATCGCAGGTATAGTGGTTCCATGTGAACGGTTTTCTATGTATGAAGCGCGTCTGTGTGTGTGTGTATATATGTGAGTTTTTGATCGATGTATGTATGTGTGTGTATATGCATGTACACGCATACATACACTCGTATTACTGGAGTGAGAGAGGGAGAGAGGAAAGCACTTTATGTAAACCGAACCAATTGGCTGAGAAAACTTAGTACATTTTGTTGTGACTAAATGTAGCTATTAACCATATTTTTCTCTGTGGGGCAGATCAAATGGTGTTCTACTATCACTGATGAGAATCGAAAGATTTGAAACTAGCTTCGTAAAAATGTATTTGTCTGTTTTAAGGATGGAAAGAAAAAAGGGTATTTCTTTACATTTCTCATTGTATAGCGACGGATCTGGTGTGTGCTACGAAAGATTTACGTTGTCCACGCTACACACACGCACACGCGCACAATGTTAAGAGAAAAAGGGAGAGGGTGTGTGAGAGAGACAGAGAGATCAAGGTACGTATGTGTATATATGCAATTTAGAAACAAATACATAGATATATATTTGTTTTGTTTCTTTCTGGTTTTGTTTCCATTTCTTTCTCCCCCTCGTCTCTCTCTCTACATATAAATGTGTGTGTGTGTACGTATATATATATATATATGCGTGTGTGTGTGTGCATTTAACCCAATCTAACAATTTATATTCATCAAACACCCACATACATGAATACAGGTACACACCCACTCATATATATATATATATATATATATAGATGATATACACACATACACTAAACAACCTTCTCTACCTCCCAGTCCTACACATAAATCCTTGTTATCTATCCTCCATCATTAGCGCCATGTCCACCGATCACAATAACTTGCTGTCTCTTCTAGCGCCGCCATTTTTGACACGGCTATCTCAGTCCGCCATCTACACTCTCCCACCCACCCCTATCCAGACAGTCGGCAGTCGACTTCCATTGCTATTAACTTCACTCTCTCTCTCTCTGTCCCACTCTCTCTCCCTCTTTATATATACTGCACACTCCTCACACCCTTCCCCCGTATACTTTTATCAATGAGCCTTTACTTCGCTGTCACATAAAACTGTAACTGTCTTTCTCTTATCACTTCTCCATATCTCATGTTTTTCCGTCTCTCGTTGTCCTCTCTCTCTCTCTTTCTCTCTCTTTCACACACACACACACACACACACACACACTCTCTCTCTCTCTCTCTCTCTGTTCTCTGTTCTCTGCCATAGCTTGGACGAGGCTGCTTCCCAACCACATGATTCTGGCTTCAGTCCCACTGCGTGGCACTCTTCTACTATAGCCTCAGGCCGACCAAAGCCTTATGTGTGAATTTGCTGGACGGAAACTGATAGAAGCTCCGTCTCACCCTCACGTGCGCGCGCGCGCGTCT
>NC_068989.1:82846459-82847506 GCF_001194135.2 Octopus bimaculoides
TATATATATATATATATATATATATATACACAGTCAATTCAGACATGAACAAGCAAGAAAAAACACAAAAAAACAACGCGAGGACGTTGGAATAAGTACAGTGTTATTGAACGCTCAGGAAAGGAAAGAAAAGAAAGGTTTAACATTTCGATCGGAGATCTTCGTCAGAAATATAGGAAAAGTCCAAAGAAAGGAAGACAGAGAACGAAAATCGCCAACGATGCACACACGGTCACATATTGGAATGACCGGAAGGGAAAGGGTGGAGAAAAAGGTCTTGGGTGACTTAATGGCAATTTTACTACCTAAAGGCAGAAATATAGATGTCATTTTACAACTTAAATGCATATATAATACATTAATATCGAACAGTGAACTTGAGTGCTCAACAACACTGGTGGGTAAATATTCTTTGTTGGTTAGCAAGGCTACCATTGGTTTCATGCAGAGAATTCTCTTCAATTACCAAGCCTGTCACACAAGAATTTGGTGAAGAGCAAATTCTTTAGAGAAAGTAAGCCCTCGGCCGTGTATAGAACCCAGCTTTAATCTTAGAGACCTAACCAACGTTGGTCGTCTCCAAGTGTGTATGTACGATGTCTGATCAATAAGTATCTGGACTGTTGCCATAGTAACGAAGCTAAAGCAAGCAGAGTGAAGCCGCTTGGCACAGATTGACCTTGAACTCTGCTGTGCATGCGCGCTAAGTTTTAACGTTCCAGCTCACTTCCGCTGTTTACGGCATTGCTTGGAGGAAGGTGTGTAGCGTGTGATCGTCGCATTGACCATGACAGAGAAAGTTGTCATGGCGATATCTACTTAGATACCTACGCAAAGTTGCAGAAAGTGTATGGAGAGGAGTGTATGAGCCGCACACAGGTGTAGAAGTGTAGAGAGAGAGAGAGAGAGAGACGAAAAGAAAACTGGAGACTAGGTTTTGTCACAATTTGTTATTTTTTCAGGTGTTGCAGTGAAGGTTTTAAAACCGAATTATATAATCATAACGTCAAGTATATTTGTTATATTTTCATATCAGCTAAGTTTATT
>NC_068989.1:82849687-82857299 GCF_001194135.2 Octopus bimaculoides
ATGAATGATTGAGGTTTTATGAATGATGGAGGTTTTATGAATGATGGAGGTTTTATGAATGATGGAGGTTTTATGAATGATGGAGGTTTTATGAATGATGGAGGTTTTATGAATGATGGAGGTTTTATGAATGATTGAGGTTCTATGAATGATGGAGGTATTATGAATGATTGAGGTATTCCTCGTTTAATAAGACCCGGTAAAAAGTTTGGTGAAATTATGAGAAGGGAGGTGATATTCCTGACTATAACTGAATCCTTCCCAAATAATTTCACCTCCCCTGTCTTTTCTTCCTCCCTTTCTTTCTTTCTTTCTTTCTTTCTTTCCCACATACACACACACACATCCACGTAACTCACATAACTTAGACCGGCTTGGGTTAGGGTTAGGGTTAGGGTTATTATCGGCTCAACTTAATAAGCACCACCTGGAAAGGTGTGCTTCTAAGTCATGTTTCGGGCCATGCAAAGAGTTTGTCGTTGGCTGAAACGCATCCAGGAGTTGGTGGGTTTTGTCTGGATTTGTCCGGGTATTGTTTGAATGTTGTGAGGTCTTCTTCCTATTTTAATTTCATTCGGAATAATGTTGAAGAAAGCAGGACAATTTGCGACACACACACACACTCTTTCTCTCTCTCTTTCTCTCTCTCTCTCTGTCTCTCTGTCTCTCTGTCTCTCTTTAGAAGACACTTGACCAAGGTGCCACGCAGTGGTTCTGAAAGCGGAACACTGTAGTTGGGAAGCAAGTTTCGTACCACACCGCCTCAAAAATTACACACACACACACGTGTATGTATATATATATATATATATATATATATATATATATATATATATATATATACATATAGTTTTTGTTGAGAAGGATAGTGCCCGGCACCTTTTGACTGCCGTCTAGACCGGGAAATTGGTTATTGCTCACCTGACCCTGCGAGTCATCTCCCATCACGGTACTTCTGTAACCATCCTGTCTTTTTATTCTGGTATAATATATCGAGGACTACATCGAATGTGCTCTTGCTTATTTAAGTCATTGGAGTATACTTTCAAAGAGATGTGGCTGCTATTTCTAGCAGGTCGAGTGTTTCATTTTATATTTGGTGGTAATAGTGGCGTGGTGGTTGTGTGTAGCGGTGGGTGATTGGGTTCTGCCAGTGGTTGTGCTTGTAATCCGTATAATTTTTCTGACGGCGGCAGCGGCGGCGACGGTGGTGGTGTGTGTACATCAGTAGTTAGAGATGATGATGATGAGGTCTAATGTGAGTGATGGAGGGGACACAGCACGGGGAGGTATTGAGGGAGACGGTAGTAAAGGGGTGATAGGTGGAGTGGGTAGAGTGTGTGCGGGAGCAGGATTAACAGAAGAGGTGGGGTTAGGTTTGAAAATTAAGATTTGGCGAAAGGAGCTGGTAAATAAATTAAGGAACACATAACTACATGCATACACAGACATTCTTACATATTTGCATTCATACACATGCATGTACACACAAAAACGTGCCTGCATGTATACACACATACTGACATATACATAAACGCATATAATCACATACACATATACATACCAGTATGCAAACACATACACATATTTGCATGCATGTACGCATACATACTATCACCTTCATGCCTACATTATACCTACATACATATACTTGCGCATTTATTGAGTTCATTTTATGTATATATGCATATACACGTATATACACTCACAAACACACACATATATGCAAAGAAGGAAAGGTGAGATCATGGGGTATCTGAGTTTTTGTTGGTAATACCATAAACAGTAAATTTCGTTTTTATATCTTGGAACAGTGGATCTCGAAGTACATAAAGTCACAAAGAATTGTTTGTGAATATTGAGTTGAAAAATCCTTTTGGATACTAAAAAAAAACCCTAAAGGGTCTTTCAATCCAATACTCAAGCTATTATTCATGTGATTCAAGATCCGACCTTCATTAAAAGAAAAAAAAAAAAATTATTTCACGTTCTCTCGTTAGTTTATTAATTCTTACGACATCGATTATAAACAGTGCTTTTTCCGGAGAAAAGTCCGTTTTGCTTTCGTGCTGTCTCATTCGAATGCAATTTGGTTAGTAGACAGACCAGTTTAAATAGTTAAGGAATGGTATGGTATGATTAAGGTTTAATAATGGTTCGTAATAATTTCTAAAGCTGCATCCTCAATTACATACGGTTGGTGGTGTATGTTTGTCTAATTGAAGAAACAGTCGAATTTCGTTCTAACTGAACAACATTCACTGAAATATATATATATATATACACATCCAGTGTGTGTGTATGTGAAGTAAATAATTGTTTTAGCTGGTTTGAAGATAATAGCTGCTACAGAAAGACCCTCACATACAGGTGTATGTATGATATAAAGCAATTTTAAACCTTAGTCACATGATTAACCAACACACTTGCCTATTTTAAGGTTTTGTATACATTAGAACGTTCAAACATACATTGATTCATACATTAATAATACGTATTAACATAGGTGCATTAGGCTATGTAACAACAGGTTTGCACAAAAGCCTAGAAATGCTGGGTTTCTTAAAAAAAAAAAAATCAAACCCCGCATTCTCCGAATATCATCATCATCGTTTAACGTCCGTTTTCCATGCTGGCGTGGGTTGGACGGTTCGACTGGGGACTGGAAAGCCAGGAGGCTGCACCAGGCTCCAGTCTGATCCGCAGTGTTTCTACAGCTGGATGCCCTTCCTAACGCCAACCACTCCGAGAGTGTAGTGGGTGCTTTTTTACGTGCCACCGGCACAGGGGCCTGAGGGGGCTGGCATCGACCACGATCGGATGGTGCTTTTTACGTGCCACTGGCAGTGAGTCCAGCGAGTTTCCATTTGTCTTACCTGGGCTGAACACATGTACACAATTACATATCTGTGTGGAAAGCGCACTGAGGTGCACGCTCATACATGTAAAACACACGCATGCGTAGTGAAGCATTCAAAGTTGTGTACTAAAGTGACATGAACGCCCAATACACAAGTGCAAATTTATCCACACTCACAGTAATAGATGCTTATCAAACCAACCAGTTCAAAACCCGAAGGCGCCAAGCGCTATCTTGACTTATAAAAGGGAGCCTTGTCACCTTTTTAGCGATCGGCTTGAAATCTGCAATGAAGGAAAATTAAATAAATCTCAAGAAAACACATACAGTATTTTAACGTATATAAGGAACCCATTTTTGTCAAAAATTAGGTTACAAAAATATGGGAGTTTCTTATACATGGATAGTATTATAATCCCTTACAAAACCTTTTTTCCAAATTTTAAGCCCCTAAAATTAAGGGGTTCCTTATACATGTTAAAATATGGTACGCCTTGAGCTTCAACTATGTATCGTTTTAGCCCCAAGTCAGCCGACAAATGATCAAAGATGTTTTAGCTGTGGCCATCCTATCTTTTATGTAGACGCAATATGAGGACTACTTTATTTAACTTGTTGAGTACTAGGTAATATTAGTAGCAATAGTTGTGGTTGATCCAGTAAACCTGTGGCTAAAACCGATCTAACCAAGAACCATTCATGTACTTGATTATTCTAGATGTACGATAACATGACCCAACACGTTTCTCATTCCAAGACGGGATAATTTGAGGGAGACTTTACTACTTCATCTAACAGGCCGCGCAACGATATAGAGAGAAAACAATAATTGGAATCTATTTGTAGCTAAGTTCATAGCTTTTAATAATTTAGAACAGATGAATTCTTGTTGACTATCTTACGATTAAGTGAATTCAATATAGTTAACCGAAGGTTAGTAACAAAGTATAGATGACTAACCAAGGATTAACGAATTAAATATTGACCAACAAGATTAATTAATGAAATATAGTCGACTAACAGGGAAGACATAATGCAAATATTATCATCTTTGTGACGCTCGTTGACAGGAAAGAAAGTACAAGTGCCTTTGACGTTTCGAACGTTAAGATTTAGACAAAAAGAAAGTGTAGAGAAACGGGGAAAGTCGCTGTAATGAAGAAAAGCGTTTTAGTTTGTGCCATGGTGTATATATATATATTTGCCTTCGAAACGCGGAGTAGATGGACAGGGACAACTGAGGAAGGGAAATATATATATATATATATATATATATATATATATATATATAGGGAAATATTCTTTATGTTGAATGTCTCGTTTCTCTGTTTGTTTGTTTTTTTTGTTGTTCGAAAAAAGTTCGTTTTCTGTCGTCGTCTTTGTTTTCGTTTCTCATTGTGTTTAACGTTTTTTTTTTGTGATGTCCTGTACCCATATATGCATGTATGTATACATATAGATGTAGGTATGTACATATATGTATGGATATATTCATATATTTATATGTTATTTATATTATATATATATATTTGTGTGTGTGGTGTGTGTGTGTGTGTGCATACATATATGTATGTATATGCACGTATATGTAAATAATATATCATATATATATATATTTAAGTATACGTGTGTGCGCGTGTGTGTTCAATTAGGTTTAACAATTTCGTGTGCGCTCGGACGAAGAAAGACTTTCGCGGAAATGCGACAGGCTTTCTAACTATAGTTAAACTGCCTTTCCACGTCCAAGCGTAGCGAACGTATGACATATACATGCGTACATACATACATACATACGTGTGTGTATATGTGCACGTGTGTGTATATATATATATATATATATATATATATATATATATATATGTATGTATTCTCGAATTCGCACACATACACATAATGAGGGTGTGTCTCCCGGCGGCTTATCCTAAAATATCAGGACTACTGATGTTGAAATTGTCACTGCTAATAAGACAAGACTGAATTCCTTCAGAGTTTTGTTAATAACAGAAAGGAAATGAAGCTGGAATAGCATTTATTATAGTATGTTGTTGAGGGCTTGATGGTGGTAGGTGTGTGTATAGTGTTGAGAGAGTTGCAGTGTTTATTTTGTGTGTATGTGCGTATACATGTATATATATATATATATATATATATATTGATGCAGACAGCACGATATCAAAGTAGAAGGATCGGGGTAGCGGCGTTGTGTGTGTGTGTAAAGTAGATCCTTACCTCTGTATAAGACCCTGAACTCGCCGTCTACTGTGTCACAGAGAACATTAAGTTGCTTTTATGTAGGTAAATTGGAAGAGACAGGACAAATATCTTTATGGAGATTTGCCAGCAGCAGGCTGGCTCATTTGTGTACAGGGGTGTACGGTTTGCTTAGTGGACTGGTTCATTTATGAATAAGGGCGAGTTGTTTGGTTTAGCTTAGTTCATTTCTGGATAGGGGTTTTATGATTTGGTGAACAGACTGGGTCATTTGTAGATAGGGGTGTAAGGTTTGTGTGGCACCTTGGTTTCAACTGTACATGGCTTTGCTGGTATTGATGTGATGGTTGGTCTGATGAGCGGCCTGGTGAGTTTGTGGTTGAGTTTATTAGTGTAGTATTAATGATGTGTGGAGGCGCAATGGCCCAGTGGTTAGGGTAGCGGACTCACGGTTTCGATTCCCAGACCGGCGTTGTGAGTGTTTATTGAGCGAAAACACCTAAAGTTCCACGAGGCTCCGGCAGGGGGTGGTGGCGAACTCTGCTGTACTCTTTCACCACAACTTTCTCTCACTCTTTCTTCCTGTTTCTGTCGTGCCTGTAATTCAAAGGGTTAGCCTTGTCACGCTGTGTCATGCTGAATATCCCCGAGAACTACGTCAAGGGTACACGTGTCTGTGGAGTGCTCAGCCACTTGCACGTTAATTTCACGAGCAGGCTGTTCCTGTTCCGTTGATCGGATCAACTGGAACCCTCGTCGTTGTAACCGACGGAGTGCCAACAACATTAATGATGTGGTGTGGGAGTATTATGTTTGGGGTAATGTTTGTTGTGGTGTTTGTGATGTGTGAGCTCCAGTTGTATTGGTTACCTGTAATAAATGGTTTCAAATTTTGGCACAAGACCAGTAATTTCAAGGGAGGCGGTAAGTCGATTACATCGACCCCGATTCTCAACTGGTACTTATTTTATCGACCCCGAAATGGATGAAAGGCAAAGTGGATCTCGGCAGAATTTGAACTCAGAACATAAAGACGGTCGAAATGCCGCTAATCATTTAGCCCGGCGTGCTAATGATTCTGCCAGCTCGCCGCCTGTAATATTCTTTTCTACTTTAGGTACAAGGCCTGAAATTTTGGGGGAGTGGGGTCAGTCGATTAGATCAACTCAGCCACTTGCACGTTAATTTCGGGAGCAGGCTTTGATAAAGTAAACCCTTCAAGACAGTGCCCCAGCATGGTCGCAGTCCGATGACTGCGACCAGAGGATAAAAGGAGAGACGTAAATACAAAAAGAAGACTAAAAAAATTTTTTAATGTAAAATTGCATCCCCCTCCCCACCACACGACTATCTATTTCTTCCCGGTGTCTGAATATTCTTTTCTGCTCTAAGCACAAGCTGAACTTTTTGGGGAGGGGGCCAGTCAATTAGATCGACTGGTACTTAATTTATTGACCCCGAAAGGATGAAAGGCAAAGTCAACCTCGGCGGAATTTGAACTCAGAGCGTAAAGGCAGACGAAATACTGCCAGCTCGTCGCCTTCCGGCATCTGAATATTACATTATCCAAATACAGTCTTAGTATCTGTTTTTTATTCACTAAAGTGTGATTAAAGGGAAGTGGGTTTGCTATTTCTAGCTTTTTAATGACCCTGTAGATGCTCTACTCATTGAATTATTTAAAACTCCACCCCGTCCTCAACAAATCGAATAAACAAATTGGTCTTCCAGGAGTATTTGTACCACTTTTTTCTGATATTGTTGATCACTGCCGCTTCAAGGCATGGTCACTCTAGGCAGCTTGCCCAGGGGACCTATGGGTGTAGGGGACCCAATTCTGATCTATGTATGCTGTGATTTGCTCCCTCCCACCAAATGTCGGGCCTTGTGCTTACAGTAGAAAAGAATCGATAGGACGTCGGATGAAATGCTTAGCGGTATTTCGTCTGTCTTTATGTTCTGAGTTCAAATTCTGCCGAGGTCGATTTTACCTTTCATCCTTTCGCGGGTCAATAAATTAAGTACCAGTTGAATACTGGGGTCGACGTAATCGACTAACTCCACCCCCCAAATTTCAGGCCTTGTGCTTATAGTAGAAAGGATATTGAGTACCCCATTCCCTCATTCTTTAGAAGTATATTCATATTCTTTGTAACGGATGTTGTTGTTATTTAACCATCAGGTCAACCCTAATTGATCACACTGATCAAGGACATTCTAGCGGTGACCATCCCGACTACTTTCAAAACAGTGCATCCGAGACAACATTATCCAATGTCTTTTTTTTTTTGTCTCGAAAAAAGAAAAAAAAAAACTAGAGTGTCATTTGAGGAATATTGAGTTGCTGTTTTTGGTTACAGTTGCAGGGGTAGGAAAACTTTTTTAATACTTGGGGTAGATCGCAAGAGCATATGGCTCCGTGAGTAAGGGATCATGTCTGTGCTGAGAAAACTAATAAATGTTTAATTTTACAAATATACAGGCGTATAAGATTTATATTAAATTACTGTTTGGGTCTTAACTCGTGAAACTTGTTTTAAT
>NC_068989.1:82857403-82859432 GCF_001194135.2 Octopus bimaculoides
CGCCCACCCATCCATCCACCTACACACATACACACACACATCCTAAGTAGTTATAATAGATGTAGGATAATTAACAGGCATTAATTATTCTTGCCACAAGTATGCTACTAGCTAATCCGAAGACCTAGTTTTCGGTGACACGTTAATGCAGTGATTTCCGTTCCCAGCCATTTTATTATTATTATTTTTTTTTTACCTGTGGTCTCCTTTATTTCTATTTTACTCGAGTGGACCCTGCAAGCCATTCGATGTTTTAAAACATCGTACTACACTCTTTTGTAATCAAATATTAGGAATTGTACGAAGAATTGCTGAAATATTTTGTATGAAGTAAGAAGTATAACCAATTTATTATACTTGTATACTTTTGCTTGTTTCAGTCATTTCACTGCGGCCATGCTGGAGCACCGCCTTTAGTCGAGCAAATCGACCCCAGGACTTACTCTTTGTTAAGCCTAGTACTTAATCTATCGGTTCAGAGACACGAAGATATATATATATATATATATATATATATATATATATATGTATATATGTATATATATAGCAATAAGAAAATGGAGGGGAATATGTGGTACTCATCAACTTACAGACATTGTATTATTTATGTCAAAACAGGTAAATTGACATAATATAATGTCTGCAAGTTGATGAATACCACCTATTCTCTTCCATTTTCTTATTGCTATATAAAATAAGGGTAAAATTTCCTTTTACCTGCACCCATTTATTGCACTTGGTAAAAACACTAGTGTAATAATTATTGGGTATCCTTCCGGCAGTATATTGGATAGATATTATCCCTTAGTGGGTTAGATTCACAACCCCTAACTTTCTTGGATTATATATATTGGCTTCTTCCAGTTTACGTCTACCAAATCCACTCACAAGGCTTTGGTTGGCCCGAGGCTGTAGCAGAAAACACTTGCCCAAGGTGACACGCAGTGGCACTGAACCCGGAACCATGTGGTTGGGAAGCAAGCTTATTACCACACAGCCTATTGCTCATAAATTTTAACAGCAAAATCTTATCTCAACCCACCAACTCCATGGGTCATATGGACCCTGGGTGAGAACCATTGTGCTAATTAATGTAAATTAACATCAGCAATGGTTTCTGATCTTTCCTCTTCTCTCTTTTACTTGATTTAGTAATTAGACTGCGGCCACGCTGGAGCGCCGCCTTGAGGAAATTTAGTCGAATGAATCGACCCCCAGTACTTTCTGTTTTTTTAAAGGCTGGTAGTTATTCTGAATATCAAAACCTTTTGCTGAACCGCTAAGTTGCGGGGATGTTAACACACCAGCACCCGGTTGTCAAGCGGTGGTAGGGGACAAACAGACCCCCCCACACACACACACACGTAAATATGTATATATGCGACGGACTTCTTTCAGTTTCCATCTACCAAATGCACTCGGAAGGCTTTGGTCGGCTTAGGCCTATAGTGGAAGACGCTTGTCCAAGGTGGCACGCAGCGGGACTGAACCCGGGACCGTGTGGTTGGGTTGGGAAACAAGCTTCTTACCACACAGCCACGCCTGTGCCTAATGTTGGCCTCATTATAATCATTGCGACAGAATTGTATCGTTTAATTCCCGGTACTTTATTTTATCGGCCCGTGAAAAAAGAAAATTTGCTTTCGTCTGGAGTTGAATTAGGGACTTGACGCACTGCGTAAGTCCTTCAAGGCATTTAATCTTTCGCTCAACAAATTCTGCCTGCGACCCCCGACCGTTTTCTGTCTTAGTGCCAGTGCCCCACTAAACAGCAATAAGATGACGATATTAAATGATAGTTGTAAAAGTAGTAGTAGTAGTAGTAGTAGTAGTAGTATAGTTGGTAGTGGTGTTGTGGTGTTAGTGTAGGGTGCTAAGAGGTTGAAGTGTTAGTTCGTAAAAATCCCTTAAGCTCATACGGTTTTTTCAGTACGTGTGTCTGTATGGTGTATAAATATGTATAAGATATATATATATATATATCTATATATATATATCTATATATATATATATATATATATATATATAT
>NC_068989.1:82860189-82870283 GCF_001194135.2 Octopus bimaculoides
TATATATATAAGAGAGTAGTGGTGGGTGGACAGGCGATACGGGAGAGTCAAATCAACGGCGCCAAAATTCCACGGTAGAGAGAACCTGGGACTTAATTTCTGCCTTGGTACTGGTTGGAATGCTTTAGAGGTAGCAACAGCAGTGGCAGCAGCAGCAGCAGTAGTAGTAGTAGTAGTAGTAGTAATAGAGACGCCTTGGTAGTATTTATTGGATTAGAAGTGATTAATATTGTTGTTGTTGTTGTTGCGTTAATATTTTGTTGCACTGCTGGTTTTTATGTTTAATAATTATTTCCTCCAAGTGTTGAGGTTGGTAGGGCAGGACTGGCTGCAGTTTTGTCTTTTGGTTATTAGATCGACCCCATTGCATAGCTGGTTCTGATTTTTATCGTCTCCTCCGGTGGGATGAACGGGTTTAAAAAGTCCCACCCTACGGAGGGATTTTTAACGTAGAAGAACGTAGCGGTACGGAATGCAAAACTAACAACACTAGGCACCTATTAAAATCACGCAACCTCCAATGAATTACACAAAGAGACCTTAAACGGGAGTGGGGAGCCTACAAGACGTTGGGGTCGGGCAAACCAGTTATGTAAAAGATGTGTGTGTGTGATAGATGTTATACAATTAAGGACGGCTATGAAGTTAAACATTTGTATATTTTACGTTTTCTTCGTTTCAATCATTGGACTGCGGCCATGCTGGGGTACCGCCGTGAAGGGTTTAGTCCAGAGGTTCTCAAACTTTTTGGGCCACTGCCCCACTCATGGCCACATAATGCACCTCCAGCGCCCCACCCCCTATTTTTATGTATGGATAAATATTTTAGATTTTACTAATTTATATATACTATGAATCATTTGATATTTTAATATATAATTTGTATACAATATTATAATGATATAATAAATTCATAGTGTCCCCCAATCCACTGCCTTCCTCCCAACGCCTCCTTTTTCTCTACTGTCCCCACCCCCTTAGACACCAGCGACCATTTGGACCATCTCAACGCCCACTGGTGGAGGGGGGCGGTAGCGCCCTCTTTCAGAACCTATGGTTTGGTCGAACAAATCGATCCCAGAACTCAGTTTTTTTAAAGACTGACACTTTATTCGAACAGTCACTTTTTGCCCAATTGCTAAGTTACCGACATGTAAACTAACCAACTCTACATGTCAAGCGATGGTGGAGGACACGCACGCATGTACGCGCACACACACTACATACACGCATACATTACACTCACACACACACATAACGTTCTTAATTTCCGTCTACCAAATACACTCACTAGATGTGTAGTAAAAATCGTAAACAAATATAAGCAAAAACACTAGCAATCAAATGGTTCCATCTCGAGTCTTGTCACTGTTGGTGGTGGGTGTCTGTTGCAGGAGGATGTAGTCGATTATAGCGGCCATCCTGTACTTGATTGGGTCTTTACTTTATTGCTGATGCACCGGTACAAAATGTGTCACAAATTGGGTTTAAATGACGTGTGAAGACAGACAGGCGTACGTTTGCGTGCGCGCGCGGACACACACACACACACACACACACACACGCACTTATAAAACACACACACTACATAAAAACAACAAAAAAGAATTCAGTCGTTACTTTGAGCTCTGGACTTTGGCATCTTGTACTCAGGTGCTACATGTGTCCAGACAAATCCTAGGTTCTTATGATTCTATCGTTTAAGTATTCACTAATAAATTTGGGTCCTGTCTCCTTTTCAACCAGCAGAGTATACCGTTCCTTCTCCTGCTTGGTCTTTTAGCAGATACTTCAGATTATCGTTAGCGATTCCAACGACCACGAATCTCATGCAATCCGGATGAATATGTAGAGGGCTTTTCTTGAACTTGACTTCCGAATGTACTTATTTTTCAGTCTTTTGATTCTTTTGCTTCTTCATTGCCCTTCCAATATTTTGTCATAGTTCTTCAACTCCCCAAGGAGTATGGTCCTGATTTCTGGGGCGATGGCTCTCTGGCTTGTGACTTCACCGTCTCGTCATAGGCCTAATAATGCGTGTGAGCTCTGACTATTCTCCCCAGAGTTACAAGTAGTTCTGCACCATCAACTTTGATTCTTACCTCTGGCTCAGCTGTTATTGTTGTTGTTGTTGCTTCTCCTGCTGCTGCTATTCTCTTTCCTTCACTGTTTTTCTCCCTCCTGCATTGAAGGTTCTCAAGTGGTTCTCAAGCTATTTGACCTTCTGTTCTGTACCATCGGTCTGCTTGACTTCCTATCTTTCACGATGGTTACAATTCCAGGATAACCTTTTGATTTTTTTCAAGAGGTTCATCCGGACCTTCAGGTAACTATTGACCCCGCTTGATTACAAGTTGTTGCGTGTTGTCTCAACACTCACTACTTTTCCAAACTGTGCCACAAAGGTAATGATAAACTGTGTCACCCTCAGCAATGGCCCCTGGCTGTGTCTATCGTATTTTCTTTCTTCATATATATTGTGTGGGTAGGCGATTTAAAAGTTCGAACGTCTTTCTTTCTCTTTTTTTTTTATTACATAAAGTACAAATAAAAACAATCCATTCACACAGGTACGAGAAACCACCACTTAGCAGAGATGGAGGGCGCGCCCAGCATTCTACCCAACTTCCTTTATTAATTCAGCAAACGAAGTCCTCCAAAATAAACATCGAGCAATTTCTGCTTTTGTCAAGTAGTAAAGGGCCCTATGTTCTCTAGTGCAGTGGTTCTGAACGAGATCCGTATGACCTGAATTTTTTTAAAGGAGATCGGGGAGGTCCACATAAGCAACACACTGAATTTAGGAATATTTTAGGGGTTAATGAAAAAAACTTTGCTTTCGATACGTTTATTGTAAAATCAACTATGTTTCTTTCTCTGATGCTTTACACAGTTCAACACGTTTCTGGTCACTGAAGCATGTTCTGTCAATGAGTGCTCTTGCAAACCTTAGCAAGGGGAAAACAAAATGGAAATTTTGAAAGAAGTATCTATAACAACAGTTTTTTAAACATTGAATGGTTATGCGAGGGTCCACCAAAGTAAAATAGGAATCAAAGAAGTCCATAGGTAAAAAGTGATTGATAACCACTGCTCTAGTGTTTGATTATTTGGTTGTTGTTGGACACCTGATATCATTTTTGTAGCAAACCTCTTTCTTCTAGATTTTCCTCGTAGCCATTTGCCATCGGTTCAATCAACAAAGTAATTGATTTGACCTCTCTTAGTCTTCTCATTACAATAAGGTCAGATCTCGCTCTTGTGAGATCAACCATTGCTGAGACCTATACACTGAGGCATTAGTTCTTCGTCTGTCAACTCTACATGTCTCTTCGTTTCGTCATCGGCCTTAAAAACCGGGAACATGCTTCCACATGCCTTTCCCTAGTTCATAGAAGACAAGTCCTGTCACACATTGATTAGCACCTCTTCCATTTCTTCTTTCGAGATCCTATAGAAATACTCTCTGAGATGTTTTTCTCTTTTTTTTTCAGGCATACCGCGCCTTTTTTCCTCGTTCTTTTCTCTGTGTGTGTGTGTATGTATATATGTGTGTGTGCATGTATGTGCGTGCGCACATACACACAAACACATCCATAAAGAAAAAGAGTACTCGATGTCAATATTAGAGTATTTCATTTATTAAAAGCTACACTCCACATTTTGAAAAGTCTCTTCATATTTTGTCTGAAGATAGAAGACGCGAAACCCTGGAGGTATGTCCTCAGAAGTGGAGCTTTTAATGTAAATACAATGAAATGTAAAATAATGCTATAGACTATATGTCATGACATAACATAACACTTTATGTATATAATCATGATTACACTTCCCAATATGTCCTTTCCAATTTTAAAACGATATAATTTAATAATTTGAGGGAGATTTTTGCTTCTATTTCGGTCGATCGACCGAGTCGAGGTCTTGTTGGTTCCATTAAACACCGTGTAATGTGGCTGAAGTAACCGACTTAGCCCTTAGCTTCCTCCACCTCCTAAATTGTGCTAATATGAGGAATTAGGTTTCTACACTATAATTGTTTATAATGTAGTGATTTGGTTCGTTTTAATCCGGAGAGAAAAAAATCTCATAATCCGGTAATTGTACGCAAATTAATTTGGATTATCTTTTAATTTATTTCCGATTAGCAAGTCTTGATCTGACTAGTTTTGCTGCTGCTACTTCTGTTGTTGTAGTGGTGGTGATGATGATGATATTATTATTATTATTATTATTATTATTATTATTATTTTCCTACCTTTTCGGACAAAACCTTTTGTAACCTTCGTCCTGTCTTTGTCCTTACATGTTTTTAATTGATATTAGCCCTTGTGGCCAATAAAACGAATTAATTATTATTATTATTATTATTATTATTATTATTATTATTATTATTATGTTGTTGTTCTTGTTGTTGTTGTTACTCTGTAGCCCCAGGTAAGCCATGGTCGAGTAAACCTGTGTATAAAGACGATCCAGCAATGGCCATCCTGTCTTTAGTTCCCGCAGCGTATCTTACCCTACTTTATCTGATGCGTCTTCGATTATTGAAACGCAGCATTTTGTGATTTGGTGGTGGTGGTGGTGGTGGGGGTAGATTTGGTTGCTATTTGTTGCATATCGAGCAGTTTCGTGTAGACTCCTCTCATTGTTGTTTTCACTGACTTCTTAATTCTCCAATCACCCTTTCCTCTTTCCACCACTCAACCACTCTCTCTAACACACATACTTTTCCTCATTTAGCACTCTCACTATCGCCAGATCGCTACCTCTTTTTCTCTCACACGCTCCTTCTTTCTCTCTCTCTGAAGCGAACTCCTTTAATTCTTTCTCCTTCTCTCTCAAATCGCTTTCTCTCCCCTCCCCCCTCTCCTTTTCTCAAGCACACGAACTCTATAATTCTCTCCCTACTTGTACCGTTCTCTCCATCTGCACCTCAATATTCCATTCTATCTCTCCCTTTTTTGTTACTCTTCCTCATTTCTCTCTCTCTCCCCTTCTCTTTACCTCTCTGCGTGTCTACCTATCACCCTCCCTCCCTCTTTCTCTCTAACTCTCGCTCTCTCTTCTCTATTAACCCACCCCGTCCCTTCTCTATATTCGTCACCGCATTCACTTCTCTCACGCTTTTCTCTCACCATCTCTCTCTATTTCTCTCACCACCTCTCTCTATTCCTCTCACCACCTCTCTCTATTCCTCTCACCACCACCATCGAGATGACCTCAGGTCATGCTACTTCAATATTAGCCAATAATCACTTCTTGTGATAATATCTAAGTCTACGTTCTAATTACTGTTTAATATGAAATCAATGTTGGTGGTCGTGGATGTACTGGTGTTGGTGGTATTTATGCTTAGCTCAGGTTAGCTTTGATTCAACTAATATTCCAGTCATGACCACCCTAAGTGTATTTATCACTACAACAGCAAATATGTTCTTTAAAAAAGATAAGGTGTGATTTAAGGGGATTTTGGCTGTTATTTCTACCAGGTCCAGCGTCTATGTAGAGTAGACATGAGCAATATTGTTCGAGAAGCGGGGCCGCATTACTAAAGAATTTCAAGGTAATTTTTCGTAAGGCCTGTCGTTTAGAAAGTCCCACGGGCCGCAGTTTGCCCATGACTGATGCAGAAGCTCATTCATTGGCAGGGTGAGTGATGGTATTGATCCAGTTGTTGTTTAACTTCAGTTCGAATTTGCTTGATGAAACTCATAAGCAAAGGCATTCCAACTGTGGCCATCCTGTCCTATTTAGGACTTCGTGATCCTGTACCGCCTTTAATTTAAGACACTAAATAGGGTATGATTTGAGGGAGAGTGTTAGCTGACATTTCTAGCAAACCGAGTAACCACACAAATGCTCCTCATGGCGTTTGTGGTGTTTGTAAAGGTGTTGGTAGTTGGGTTGCGATAATGATGGTAGTGCGAAGGTAGTGCTGTGGTAGTGGTGGTGTTGGTAATGTTGGTGTGTGGGGAGCGTGGTAACGAAAGAGGCAGCCTTCAGATTTAATAATTGTCACAAGCACCTTCACCTGATATTTTACTTTCAAATAATATGCGTGTGCGTCCGTATATACGTGTGTACGGGTACGTATTATGTATATATATTTGTGTGTGTGTTCATACATACATATATATATATATATAGTTGATGTTTGGTCTGGGGGTGGTTGAATGGGTGAAAGGAAAGAGTTTAGAGGAACTCCATACATACCGATAGCTTCACAGATGAGCAGATTTCTGACACACATCTACTGTGTGTGTGTGTGTACGTGTGTGTGTGTGCTTCAGCGTGTATGATTATTTTTAAGATTCAGTGGCGGTGCAGTGGGACTCCAGAGAATCAGTAACCCAATTCATATGAGCCCCTATCTCATAATCCGAATAATAGCCACACAGCAAACCGACCTGGGAGGTCCTTACTATGTTACTTGGAGTTTGTTACACACACACACACACACACACACACACACACACACACACACACACACACACACACACACACACACACACACACACACACGCATACACACGCGCGCACACATCACCTTAGCCTCGTAAACAGTAACTATTTAGAACTGTAATTGGTGAAATCAAGATACGACATCCCTAAAGTCTAAGACAAGTTGATCCCAAATCTAGCTCCCACCACCACTGACCTTGATTATACTTGCAATACCAGCCATTCTTTAAACACATATACCCATATATTAAACATATATATATACCGTATTTATTCGTGTACAAGTCGCTCCTCTAATTTAGGTATAAACTTTCTTGCAAAATTTTTCCCTTCATAATTTTAGCTTTTCCCCGTGTAGGAAGTCGCACCGCAGTCTTTTTTTTTTTTACATCCCAGTTAAAATCGAATATAGAAATAGTGCGACTTATACGCGAGTGAATATGGCGGTATTTTCTGCCACCAACCACTGTACATATTTCTTTGTGTTTCTCTACTCCAGCAGCAACAGTAGAGTCGAGGATTCACTTAGGAGATCATAAAACGCTTGTTGTTGTCTCCCTTACTCACCGACAATTATACCGTATTTTCCAGCATTCACGTTGATGTGCAAACATAAAATGCAAATATTCAAACATCGTTACTATCAACAAATCGTGCTGCATTTCACACAGAGATTTTGATCCTCCGAGGTTTGTCTTGGCGTATAAGTCGACCTCCTTTTCAGGCTGTACAATTAGCACTGAAAAATTCGACTTGTATGGCGGTATTTCTTCTTCATTAGTATCGCATTCTCAATTTTCAGGAGTTTAAGGCGGAGGTGTACCTTAACTTCTTCCCTCTCCGCAGCCTAATAAGAGATATCGTATACTCCAAATATAAAATCCCATGTAAGCTCTTAATATCAATGATGGTTGACGGTTGACTGACCCCACTCTTCCTTGGTAAACTTGTGACAAATCCAGTTATTCAATACACTGATGATATATATATATGGTTGTTATTTCGAGATTACATATTTAATATATAAATCATTAAAATATAAAAATTAAGGGGTTTCTTTCCATATGGCTAACATTTCAAAACATTTACATAAACAAAAGATGCCGTGTGTGTGTGTGTGTGTGTGTGTAAAAGTACAAGTATGTATATGTGTAAGTGATTAATTTATTATCACCATTCAACGAAACTCGGTAAAGGTTGTGTTTCGCTGAAGAGGCTATGATCGTTTCACTTGATTCCAGTACATAGATCAGTCGCATGCTTAATTTATCGGCCTCTATTTATCGAACTGGTAAGCTGAAAGACAGAAAGTGACATAACATGAATAACAAGACCGGATTTAAGTATCATGCTTATACCACCCACCCCCGACAAACTTTGTATCTACAAAACTTATTGGTCAGCTTCAAGCTCAAGTGGATTGCAGATACTTCCTCCAAGGTTTGCAAAGCCAACATTTTTAACCACACGGCTTTACCTGAGATTTTGCAGGATTTGAATTGGAACTGTAAAGGGTCATAGCTTCATAATGTCATACATTTAGTCCGGCACTCTACAGATTCTTCCAGGCCACTACAACTTGTGTTAGCATACGATAATAATAAAGGTGGAAATGTTTCCTAAGTTTGTTTTACCATATTTTCCAGCATACAAGTCGACCTGTATTGATTTTCTTGATAGTCTCTCGAAGCTGAGAAAGATGGTTCCAGAATTTCTTGCTGAACAACACTGCAGAGATGACTTGCTGTACATTAGCTTACTTCCTTGATCAAATTGACAGGCCCTGTGCAGGTACACAAATACCGAAGTCATCGTATTGTGTATACATTTAGCCTAAACATTCAAGCATCGTCACCATCTTTTCAAATCTTAAACTATTTCACTTGGAGTTTTTCCTCCTCCAAAGTCGTCTTGGTGTATAAATCGACCTGTTTTTGGCCCCCGCCCCGAACCTTCATGTATAAGTCAACTTACCTGTTTTCGGTTGTAAATTTTAGCCCTCCAATATCGTCTTGATGTATAAAGTCGACCTATCTGTTTGTGAATTTTTGCACTCCAAAATCGTCTTGATGTACAAATCGACCTACCTGTTTTTGGTTGTAAATTTTTGCACTCCAAAATCGTCTTGATGTATAAGTCGACCTGCCTGTTTTTGGCTGTAAATGTTGATCGGAAAAATTCGACTATACCGGAAAATACTGCGAGTGCCTATAAAATGTTCGTTATTGAAGGACGGTAGTGAAGTTTATAGAACAGGAACCATAAGAGTGACAACAAGAGAAGAATAAAATGAGAAGAGTGTTTTTTTTTGTTCTTTTTTGTAAGTAGAAGTTAAAGGCGGTAGAATAAGATACAGAGAAGAGAGGGGACATAAGATGAAAGCAGAAGATATGAGGCGGAGAAGAGAGAAGATAAAGCAGGGCTATAGAGAAGAAAGGAAAAAAAATAAAGATATATACGTCGACCATGTTTTACAAATAGAAAGGGATTAAAGATTAAAGATGAATGAACAAGGAACTAATGCATGATGAAACACAGTACATATGTGTTTGAGAGTCTATTTATACGTGTGTATACGTGTATGTGTGCCTATGCGTATACATGTATGTGTATATATATGTATATATATGAATATATGCATGTGTTTGTATGTTTGCATGTATGTGTGTGTATATGAGTATATATATATATATATATATATATATGTGTGTGTATATATTTTTTGTGTTTGTTCTTTTTTAGATTTACTATATATATATATATGTATATAAATATGTGAGTATATATGTGTATATATACATATATGTATATGACTATATGCTTGTATGTGTGTGTGTGTGTGTGTGTGTACGTGTGTATCTATATCTGTGTGTACGTGTATGTATATATATATATATATATCGTTTACACTGTCGGCGGGTGAAATATGTGACGTCTGAACAGCTAGACGTGTCACGTGACTGGGAGACTCAAAAGACATTCTCGAGCAAAGATATATATTTCACTTAATCCCTGCCAATCTACCGTTAATTTCGCTTGAATTGTTTCTCTTGGAAATTATTAATTCCTCTGCTTCTCGCTTGAAACCTTGAGAAATCATTTCCAACTTTCGTATCGACGTCACCACCACCACCACCACCGACCAACCGCCGCCATCACCACCGTCAGCATCGCCGTCATCACTACAACTTAACATAGCTATGAACACCATCACCACGACCACCACTACCGTTACAATCATCATCACTAGCGTATAAGCCCTGTGCGTGTATATGTTTCCATGCATATTACATGCAATAATGTGTGTATTACAGTTTATGCAATACATTATAGAAATATATATATATATATATATATAATACAAAGAATATATATGCATGTATACACACATATATGTACATACTTACATCTACATGTGTATATATATGCATATCAGGGTACAGGACGTTAGAACAATGAACTACAGACAACGGAACGAACACATAGGAAAACGGAAAGCAACTTGGAATATTCCTTCATCAGCTGTCTCTATTCTAACTAGACGTTTCGAAGATAAGATATATATATATATATGCACATTAATCATATGTATACACATAGATGTTGACTCATACTGTGTATATATACAT
>NC_068989.1:82872811-82873615 GCF_001194135.2 Octopus bimaculoides
ATATATATATATATATACTCACAAGTATATGAGTGTTTATGCATACACGCGCGGTCGCGTTAAGGTGTATGCTTGTCTTTAAGTACTTCGTGTCGCAGTCACGTCGCTTCAGGTTGGGTCACATTGTGGGACATCCTGGACATGCCTCGGATTGAGTTTTGTGAATGTAATGTGGTAGAATCTCACTGTGTGCGCGCGCACGTGCTTTTGCACCTTTTCACTGACACGACTTAAAAAAAAAAAAAAAACCAACAGCTCTTGTGTTTGTCCTGTAACTTAACGGACGGACATATACGATTGCATTAAATAGTACCTCGTTGAAAAATGTTGTTGGGTCGCTATGATCTACTAAATTCCTTCAAGGTGGTGTCCAACGTGGCGTGGCGGCAGTTGAATGTCTGAAAGAGGTTGGAGAAGAAAGAATGCATTGCATTAAAGCTGTTTTAATAAACCACATTCATAATCGGTATTAATGATTTCCGTACATCATTGTAAGAGAAAATTGTGACCCTGTTATCTTCCTTTGAACACGCACGCACGCACGCACGCACACACACACACACAGTCACTCACTGGACTACGGCCTAGCTGGTGCAACCCTTGATAAATTTAGTGACAAAAATTGACACCAGTACTTTTCTATTTTTCAAAGTCTGATATCGCAGCTTTTGTTGAACCGTTAAGCTTCGGGGACGTAAGCAAGCCAGTACCGGTTGTCAAGCGACGCCGGTGGAGGACAAGCAAAACAAATACACACACACACACACACACACACACACACACACACACACACACACACACACA
>NC_068989.1:82878735-82882830 GCF_001194135.2 Octopus bimaculoides
ATATATATGTGTGTATGTATATATGTATGTATGTGAATATATGTATGTGCACATATATATATGTATGTATATGTGTACATATATATATATATATATATATATATAGTATGTATATAATATATATATGCATGTGTATATATGTATGTGTCTGTGTATATATATATATATATATATATATATATATATATGTGTGTGTGTGTGTGTGTGTGTGTGTGTGTGTGTGTGTATATATGTATATCTGTGTATATGTGTATGAATATATGTCTATATATATGTATGTGTCAAGTGGGATTATCTTTTTCCTTATTACTTATATCGTAGCAATCATAATAATAATATTACACTATCTCTACAGAATCGTGTTTATACTATTTCGCATTTGTTTCGTTTAAGGCGGCGATCTGGCAGAATTGTGAGCATGCCGCACAAATGCCTAGAACCACTTCGTCCGTCTTTACGTTCTGAGTTCAAAATACGCCGAGATCGACTTTGACTTTCACCGTTTCGCGGTCGATAAAAGAAGTACTAATTGAGCACTGGAGTCGATGAGATCGACTTCCACCTCTCCCGATCTTGCTGGCTTTGTGCCAAAAAAGTTGAAACCCAATAATGGTGATAAAATTCTAATAATTTTATACCTATTTCGATTTTAATGAATCGCATAAATGTGATCTTGAATTTTAATTATTTACGAAAATCAGATGGGGTTTTTCGTGCCAGAAAGTATTTTTTAAATCCATTTATGCAAATCTGATCAATATACCGATGGACGTCTCTATGATCTATGTAGGTATTTTGCAAGCTTGCAAGACCGCATAGACTAATATCAGCGTTCTGTTTGGATTTAAAATGCACACATTCCAACTTCTGTTTGATGTTTGTATAGGGAACAACAAGGGCTCTGATTAGCCCTGTGATATCGACAGATTATACATAATATTAGAATTAAAACCCAAATTTCTCCATATCAAAGTTAAGCCTTATGTAGACAATGGTTTTGCCTTTCTCTAAGGAAATTTATCTCTCAAGAGAATGACGCGCCCAAGAAACGCTCTCATGTCTTTAATTTTTTATTACTGTTGTTCTTTAGGATGTACAGCAACACATCATTATTAAAACAAACAATATTGAAGTTCGATGAAGGGTCCCTGCTGAAGTCACATCTTTCCTCTTCCTCACAGCAAAGAAATATCTAAAACAGTCCCAGCGGACAAAATGGAAAGGCGTTACTATGGACTATGTATGGCGAGGGAGATGCACTGGAACAGTCACTTCGACTCACGGGACTCGCACCTTCGGGTAGCCATCTCTCTCCCATAGCAGTGAGCAGGGATGATCCGGGGGTCGAGAACGCCTGAGAGGTCTGCTCAACCCAACAATTATCTATTTCTTACAGATGTCACTATGCATTTTCCGACCGCAGACCATATGACACATTGCACCATATGCACAAACGCACTAAACACCTTCAGAATATAATCAATAACTTCGTTTAGAATGTTTCTCTAAGATTATTCATCCTCTCTACTGACCGACAGATAATAAAAGATTTATGCAAATACTATAATGATGCCTTCCTTCAATAAGGCTTTCAGGATAAACATGTTGTAAATATTTAACTAGTTTAAAGTCAGCGGTAGAAAAATTAATATAATCTGGCTTAATCTACACGGTTCAAAATAGTTGTACCTTTTGCTGAAACTTTTCCCACCGTAACTTAGATACCATAAAATATTTTTAAAAATTTACAATATTTAAAAAAAAAACAACTTATATTTAACTTTCGTATTTAACTTCACTTTGATCAAAGTTTAGCCCTCTAAACTCAGTTTATACTTAATTTCTTCCTACACCCAGCCACAATCTCAGATGTTACTGTAATAAGCCGAGTAACTTCCATATCACCACAAATACCAACTCCAAAGACATTGTACTAGACAAACGTGGAATCGAATAAAACCCTTTTTTTTAATGACATAATAATGATATAAAGAGATTAAAAGGTTTATATTTAGATATACAACTTCAATTATGCTTTATCTTTATCGGCCTTAATTATAATTATATCCATAATTTTAATCCTACTCAGATTAAATTTTGTCTCTCTATTCCAGTTTTAAGAGGTTTGTTAATTTGTCATGTGCTTCCTTTTATGTAATCAATCTACATCTACCCGTATCTTAAATATAATTATATATTTAATTTTATTTAATTCTTATCGTTCACCTGCAATGCTTAACCTTTATACACCCGGTAGTTATGAAATACAACCTCTTTTGCAATCCCTCGTTAAAGATAAGCAATTTCTGTAAGCACAAGACTCTTTGTAGCCTCGTATAGACTGGTTTAGAAATATATGAGTTATTTCCCTTAAATTAACCACTAAATTGAAATTTTTGAACCGATTTTTAAATTTACACCTTTGCGTATTCTGTATGAGCGCCTCTTCTTATTTTTTAATATTTTCATTACAAAGAAATCCCTTTTTTTTTCTTTTTGTCACAACACCGTACAATACAAAGCGTCCCCCCACTTCACCTACTTGTATTTGGGGACTTTCTCACGTCATTACTTTACAGCTGTTTCGGTTCCTACTATAACAATATACTTCATTGTTTTTGTTTTCTTTTTTTCTTTACATTACTTCGAAAAGACTTGAAGAGAAAAACAGGACAGCCTTGGTATCTCAGTTATTATAAATAAATTACAATACATTATGAACTTATATATCACGGTGTTAATTCATACGTATAACAAACTTGACTAAAAGGCTCGTTATAAGAATTAAATAAAAGCGTATGTGTGTGCATGTATGTATATATATATATATATATGTGTGTGTGTGTGTGTGTGTGTGTGTGTGTGTGTGTGTGTGTGTGTGTGTGTGTGTGTGTGTGTGTGTGTGTGTGTATGTGTGTGTGTGAATGTGTTAGTATATTTATGTGTGTGGTTGTGTGTATATGTATGTATTTGTAGTTGTGTGCGTATATTAATATCAGTGTATATACGCATGTATGGGCCCAAGTATGGACTTATGGTTAATGAGTTCGCTTTGACATCCTGACTTCATGGGTTCGTTCTCTTCGCGTGACATTTCGGTCAAGTGTATTTTTACCTTCATCTCGAGTTGATCGGGCTTTCTTACAGCATGTAGAATGGATTGCACTTGAAATTCAAAGTGTCAACTTTATCACAGACTGTGTTATAATCATTCTACTTGATAGTTATTTGAGGAGTACAAGTGTCTGTGGAGTACTCGGAGCCACCTACACTTCAATGAGTAGATGATGCAATTGGTCGAACCACTGACAATAACTTTTGTGGAAACTAAGAGAGGGTTCATTGAGGCTAAGTTTGAATGTGTGTGTGTGTGTGTGGGGGAGAGAGAGAGAGAGAGAGAGAGAGAGAGAGAGAGAGAGAGAAGCGCGCGCGCACGCACACACACATATGTAAGGCGCTTAGTCAAATAGGGCTCCCGATCATTGGAGCGGAGTTTCCAGTCTCGCAACGGGAATGTCGAAATGATATATGCTTTTAGGTTGTACACACACACACACACACACACGAACAAATTCTTTGAAAACTATCTGGGAAATATGTCTGTCTGTCTGTCTGTCTACACACACACTGAGTTCTTTTTTGAGACCTGTATTTATGCGCAGATGTATGTGTACGTGTGTCTTTGTATCTATCAAGTCCTTTGTTTATGTCTATATAAATGTTTGTATTTATGTAGGTGTCTATCTATCTGTCTATCTATTTACACACGCACAAAATACACGGTTATATTCAGGTACAGGCGTTCTTAATCTATGATATTGCGCGCGCGCGCACACACACACACATTAAACGTAGATGTGTGTCGAACGCATGAGGAAGGAGTACTCAGTACATGTTATGTATGGTTTATTTAAACTGAATATTTATCCGGCGACTCGTGTTTCTTGCCGCTGCGATCTTAGGTGGATCATGGCGTCCTGAAACTCGAGTCGCGAGATAAATATTCGGCTTACATAACACACATACATGTATATATATACATATACACACACACACACACACACACACACACACACACACACACACACACACACA
>NC_068989.1:82883190-82890045 GCF_001194135.2 Octopus bimaculoides
ATATATACACACGCACTCACACCCTCACACAAGTATAAAATCAATATATTTTGTCAGATATATACATACATTCGCAGACACACACACACACACACACACACACACGAAATATATATGGTTATGGGGAGATAATAAAGTGATGGTGATCCCATAACGAAGGTGCGCGTGCTTATGGAAGGGGGCTGGTGACCTTGACATGTGCGTGTGTGCATGTGTAGGTGTGTGGATGATAGTGAAGATGCTGGGAAGTGGTCAGTGCAGTTGCCGACTCATCGTGTCTTCTGACTACCTTTGCCATGGAGATCAGCACGCACAAAACTTTTACTTGGTCTCTCAGCCTGCTAGAAAGAGAAGCCAAATCTTCCTTAAACTTCACATCTGTCATGGTATGTGGGCAACTAATAGTTTTCAATTAGCTAAAATTATGTAGGATTAAATGCTTGTAACTTGTTTATTATTAATTTCCAGAAAAAAAAAAAAAGAAATGGGATTTTCGTCATCCGCATGCAACGCTACGTGAAAACCATTTTTTTTTTTTTTTACACTCTGGTGAAGATTTTAAAAACCTTCAAGTGGTTGGAAGGAAGATGTAAAAAGATCCGAGTTCTGTATTGGTTCAAATTGTTTAACTGTTATTTTTAGGTGTTTAGGACAAAGAAATAATTCTTAACTAATATATTCCTTTTCTCTTTCTCTTTCCGGTATGATGACCAGGCGAGATACGCTGCCACTGTAATGAATCTGGCTGTGTGAGCACTGGCTACATGTGTAAGTCGCACACAGGCACCTGCTACACACTTGTCCACACAGACCAAAGCCAGACGAACACAGAAACGGAAGTATCAGTTCACGGTTGTGTGGACGGCTTGAGGATGGCACATCGGAGTTTATGTAACAGTGCGTTGACTGAAGAAAATCTCCAACAGAGCAGCAGATCAATGGGTGGCAGTAGTCTCCCCTTATTGTTGATGTGTTGTAAGAAGGACATGTGTAATTATATGAAGAAATTTGATAGACTTCATTTTGTGATGAACGCCCACTCAAATGGGAGTATTTTAAGAGGTCAGTATTCATTGGTTGGTTCAATCAAACCATTTCTATGCACAATTTTTTGTTATTTACATTTATACTCTCTACTACACGAGATGCGGTTCTGTTGTTTGTCGTTCTGTCTCTCGTGTGTCTGCTTGCTTAGTAAACTATAAAGTATCTCTCTTCCTGCCTTCCGCTCTCTTTCTCTCTCTCTAGTTATATATATCAAAAGAGGAGATTGGAAAAAAACTTTGGTACTATCTATACACCATTACACGTGTTTCATTTGCTAATAGGAGTTACGAAATTGTACATGTAGGAGAAACGTGTAAGGTATCTCCTATTAGAAACGCTTCTGTATGTAATTACTTTGTAAAAAATCATTTTCCAGTATTTTTCATGCCTCATACGTATCTCATACATGCCTCATACATATATAATATCATACATATATAATATCATACATATATATAATATGCATGCCTCATACATATATAATATCTACAAACAGTTCTAGAGTCCTGCTATAAGCAGATGTGACCCAAGAGGGCACAGCTTGGACTATCTATCTATCTATCTATCTATCTATCTTCCTTTCTTTCTTGTGGGGTGGTGGGGGGTATGTGGGTGTGTGAAATGCTACGATTCAGATCGTGTGATGAACAGTTGGAACCCATTTGAAGCGATTGCTCGACCAATACTGACCTAGTTACAAGCAGCAGCAACAATAGCAACAGCATTTATGTTGTGCCTTACATCGTTCTTTACGAACATTGATTTTAATTACGCTGATCTAATATCAGTTCTGAACGATATAGGATCGTCATATGTTACATCAACAGTTCCACTAGCGCTAACCGGCTATCATAAAGGTAGCGTCATGCAGCGGTTTCGGCTTTCGTATTTTGAGATTTTTCAGTGTGTGGTGTGTATGGAGATAATGGGGAAATAAATGAAGCTGACTTTGACAAGCCGTGGTGGGAAGCGCGCGCGCGCACTCACATATTCGACGCGCTTCTTTCAGTTTCCGTCTATTAGCTCTACTCACAAGGCTTTGGTAGACTCGAAGCTACCAGGTCATTAAGAATGAAATGTACGATTTTCTTATGCACCGAGTTTGATAGTTGTTAACTCTTAATATTTTACCCTGACAATTCTTTGTTTTACAACATTGAAGAGTTACATCATCACTTTTCGAAAGGCAATTCATGGTGTCTAATTATATTGTAAATTTTCTCTTGTAAATCAATTTTTGTGAACCCATGGATAGATGAAAAACTCGTGTTTGAGTTCCGTCGTGGAATCAATGCATTCCAGACAGCTCGAAACATCAATGAGGTGTTTGGTGAAGATGTGGTGAATGAGCGCACTGTACGTCAATGGTTTGGGAAGTTCCGGTCTGGTGACTTTACTCTTGAAAATCAGCCCTGTGGTAGACCTGAGACCAAGGTAGATAAATGATGAACTGGAAACTGTAGTGGAAGTGTGATACATCTCAAATTACGCGTGAATTAGCAGCAAGGTTTGACGTTTCGATTCCAACTGTATTGGACCATCTGAAACAAATCGGCAAAGTAAAGAAGCTGGATATAAGTGGGTACCACACGAACTGAACGAGCATCAAATGACACGTCATCTTGAAAATTACTGTTCTTTGCTGTCACGGCATAAAAGCGAACCATTTTGTGCATAGTATTGTCACATGTGACGAGAAATGGATTCTTTTCAACAACAGCAAGCGATCTGTATGATGGTTGGATTGAAACGAAATGCCAAAACACAATCCAAAACGAATATTCACCAAAAACAGTTAAAATTGTTTGTTTGGTAGTCCAGCACTGGTGTCATCCACTACAGCTTCACGAGACCTGGTAAGTCAGTTACAGCGGATGTACATCAACCAATTGGGTGAAATGATGAGTGAACTTGCAATCAAACAACCGAGATTAGCCAATAGAGATAGGCCAATTCTCTTGCAAGACAATGCTCGACCACATGTTGCACAAAGAACACTACTCAAGTTACAGGAACTGAACTTGGAAATACTTACTCAATCACCATATTCACCAGACCTTGCACCGACTGACTATCACGTTTTTCAGGCATTAGACAACATTTTGCAAGGAATTCAAATCTGAAGAAGATGAGATGCAAAAACAGCTCTCCAGAATTCATCGCTGCCGGCATAAATAAGCTACCGAAAGAATGGCAAAGTTGTGTTGATACTTTAGGTGCATACTTTGGTTAACTGCATTGCTTTTTGTTGAAATAAAGTAAAATAAACTTACAGTTCAAAATCGGACATTTCATTCTCGGGGACACTTGCATAAGTGGCACTAAACCCGGAACCATGTGGTTGGGAAACAAACTTCTTACCACACAGTCACGATTGTGTATATGTGATTCTGTTGTAGATTTGCGAATGCGTGTTATTGGCAACGCATTCGCGTGATAATGTGTCGAGGTATATGTATGTATTGAAGTGTGTCTTGTTTATAATACTGTCTCAATTACCGTTTGAGTAATTAAGTATGTGTGTGAGTGTAAGAGTATGTGTGAGTGTATGTGTGTGTGTGTGTGTGCGTGCGCACCAGTGAGCGACGGTACACGACAACAGTTTCGTTTGTCTCACGACTGTTACGGTTTGAGTCAACAATGAACTGCGCTGAGAATGTAACACACACACACACACACACAAACATGTTCTCTCTCTCTCTCTCTCTCTCTCTCTCTCTCTCTCTCTCTCTCACCCACTCGCTCGTGCGTTGACAATGTGGCAATGTTTGGACGTGACCGGAGACATCTGGAATTCTGTCTTTGTTGGAATAGACGTAGTAGAAGTTGTCATTGTCTGTTCTCTGTTGTCATAATGTAGCAGGGTGGTGCAGGCGGTGGAGAGCGGAATCGAGTTTCTCATTGACCAATCAATGACGACCAATTCAAGAACATTATGCTCTTATCTTTAATGCCGTCGTCATCGCCGTTGTTGTTGTTATTATTGTTGTTGAACCCTAGGCTAACCCTGATCCTGCCGATCCACGATCAAAGTTGTTCCATTTATGAATCTTTTCTTTTGATATCTTTTTTTTTCTTTTTGTGCATGAAGGTCCACTGTGATTACACCTCCACAAACCTCATATATGGTATCAAATATAAATTCAGCATGGGGGGAGGGGGGTATATGAGTGAAACCCGACATCATTGGGCTGATCGCTTTTACCTGCAACTTCTAAATGGTTGTAATTAAACTCCAACCAAATTTCCAAATTCGGAGACATCCCTGCTCGCTTAGCCATTTCCTTAGTCATCTGTGTGTGTGTGTGTGTGTGTGTGTGAGTGAAACACCAAAAAGTTCGGTGTACACCGGGAAAGAATTCCTTACGAGTCAGGTCAGGTATGGGAGTATGCACCGCGCCCCATATCGCTGCATCCACCATTTGTCGATATCTGTTCGGATCGTCTCGAGCAACCATCCGAGCCGAGTCGCAATTCGTTACCATCTCGGCGAAATATTTAGGGGAGAGGAAAGCCGATTAGATCGATCACCAGTGCTCGACTGGAACTTAAAGTATACGTAGTATACAAAATATATGAACACAGAAAGGAGATTCTAACAAGAGCCAGTCAAGGAAACCCACATATCATCCAACATGACCGTGAGGCATGTAGCCGCATAACACGAACTGTCGTCTCCTCAAGGTTTCCTTAGAAAACAACACAGGGCTTATATGTTTATTGCGAGGGAATTTTCGTTTAGAAGTGTTTCTCAACCAATATTCCACTTATGGACCCCTTTGATTTCTATTTTACTCGGGTGGACCCTCTTAACCATTTTGATGTTTAAAAAGAAATCCCTTTGTAGTTTTAGACATTATTAAAAGGCGGTGAGCTGGCTGAATGGTTAGCAGGCCGGGCGAAATGCTTAGCGGTATTTCGTCTGCCACTACGCTCTGAGTTCAAATTCCTTCGAGGTCTTCTACTTTGCCTTACGTCCTTTCGGGGTTGATAAATTAAGTACCAGTTGCGAACTGGGGTCGATGTGATCTACTGTCCTCCTCCCGACAAAATCCAGGCCTTGTGCTTATAGTAGAAAGGATGATTAGATATTATTAGGAGTTGTATTTCAAAAAATTCGTTGAAATATTTTGTGTATTGTAGAAATATTACCAATTTATTGCAGATAAATTTTATCAAGATCTTATATATCCTCCCCATCCGACCTCAAAACCATATGGACGCCGGTTGAAAACCGCAGATTGATTGAGAAAGAGAGAGAGTGTGTGTGTGTGGTGGTGGTGGGGGTGATTATATTAATGGCTCAACATTTAACCGGAAATTTAGAGGCAAATCATTTATTGTTTCCAATAGGCTTCTGGAACGTGACTTATTATCCAAGTCTACCTATATCTTTTCTCCACTTCTCTTCCGGTGGAAATGGTTCGAGTAAATGGTAGGACGCCAAACATAGGTGAGGGCTCGTGCCCTTGATGGTCAGGGTGATGCTGGATGATATCCTGGGTTCCCTGATTGGCCCTTGTTGGAATCTCTTTTCTGTCAGGAGAGCTGCACCATTTATACGTATACTTCAAGTTCCAGTCGAGCACTGGTGATCGATCACATCGGCTTTCCTCTCCCTTAAAATTTCAGACCTTATGTCCCTAGTAGCGCCGAGGTCGGCTTTGCCTTTCATCCTTTCAGGGTCGATAAATTAAGTACCAGTCAAATACTGGGGTCGATGTGATTGACAATCTCCCTCCGCAAAAATTTCAAGCCTTGTGCCTGTAGTAGAAAGTATTATTATTATTATTATTACTACTACTACTACTACTACTACTAATTATTATTATTATTATTATTATTATTATTATTATTATTATTAAGGCGCCGAGCTGGCAGAATCGTTAGCACGAAATTCTTAGCGGTATTTCGTACGTCTTTACGTTCTGAGTTCAAATTCCACCGAAGTCGACTTTGCCTTTCATCCTTTCGGGGTCGATAAAATTAGTACCAGTTACGCACTGGGATCGACTTAATCCCTTCCCCCAAATCTGAAGCCTTGTGCTTCCAGTAGAAAGGATTATTAGGATCTTTGTGATTTGACGGGCGACACTTGTTTTCTTAACGAAACACTTTCAAACTTGGGACACTGGTAGAATGTGTCATACAAAACAACTTTTTCTCTTAGCCTTCTTAACAAAAAATTATACATCGCAAGTTATTTCATGTTAAAGTTGTCGTATTTCTGTAATTTCAACCAATCACTGACGTCTATTCAGCTGAATACAGTTACTGCCTACAGCGGTGTCAAGTGTGTTATTCCCTGTTTAATTATATCATTATTCCCTAGTAAGGGTTTAGGGATGGGGTTCGGGTTTTAGGGTTGGGGTTAGGGTTCGGGTTTTAGGGTTAGGGTTAGGGTTATGGTTATGAGTTATAGGGTTAGAGTTATGGTTTTGGCAAAAATAATCATAACCCTAACCGTAATCCTAAAACTAACCCTAACTCTAAAACCCGAACCCTAACCCTAAAACCCTAAAGCTAAAACCAGTACACACGCACGAACGATGTCATAAATAACAGTGACAAACGAAAAATATACCGCTGATAGTTGTTGTTGACAAACAACGGGACAAATTTTGTTCAAGGGAAAAAATCCCGTAACACCGTTGTTTATATTCCACGACGTAATTGTTTTCACCTCAATAGACGTCAGTGATTGGTTGAAATTACCGAAATACGACAATTTTTTACATGAAATAATTTCGAATACAAAATCTTTTATCTGTTCTATAACACAAAATATACAAGTATTCGAAGTTTGAA
>NC_068989.1:82895020-82898704 GCF_001194135.2 Octopus bimaculoides
GTACGAAATGCTTAGTATTTCGTCTGCAGTTACGTTCCGAGTTCAAATTCCGCCGAAGTCGACTTTGCCTTTAATAAGTACCAGTTGAACATTGGGGTCGCTGCAATGGAATATCCCTCTTCCCCTCGAATTTCAGGCCTTGTGCCCATAGTAGAAAGGGTTTATCATTGCTGATACTCAACGGAATAAGAGGCTGAGGAGGATCCGGTGCAGTTCCTGTACTTCGGACATTAAATTAGGTGAGATTTTGTGGTGATGTGTAGAAAGTAGGGCGGCGGCGGTGGTGAAGGACGTGGTCAGGTGCTTCTACACATCAAAACATTACAAGTATTGTTCTAGAGTTACACATCCCACCCCTCGCCACGTGGGTACAAAGACACACGCACATACATACATATCCATCCTCAGGCAGAAGGTTGGTGGACTGCCACCTTAAACGTTTTGTACCTCTCCCCTCCTCCCTCATCGTCGCTGTCACCACCGCCATCGTGTCTCCTTGAAGGAAGACAAGTATTTCCTGTTCTGCTCTTTCCAGCGACTCTCTTAAATGGCCGCTGTCTGACACTCAGATATTTGTCTTAAAAATCAGATTTGACTTCGTGTGTATGTGAATGCGTATGTGTGCGCGCGCGCGTAATTGTATGTGTGCGTGCGTGAATATATGTGTGTCTGTCTGTGTGTGTGCAGTTGTATGTTTAACCGTTTGTATATTAATATGCATTTGTAGAGCAGAGGTTCTTATTGTGTGTGTGTGTGTGTGTGTGTGTTATAGACAGATTGACATCTCCTTACAGCCCAACTACCCACACCTATATAGACGTAATTACAGCGGAACTTCATTGTGGGAGTGTAAATACATGGAGACATTGTTGAATATAATAGACATTAAAATTTTATTATACACCTCGCAGCACACACACACACACACACACACACACACACACACACACACACACACACACACACACACACACACACACACACACACACACACAACGCAATCTGTACGCCATAAAGCAGAATAGACATCTTAGAAACACCGGAGCAGAAGTTACTCTGAAATATGTAGACACAGGAAACTAATGTTTTTATGACCGTGTTTCTTTGTGTGTGTGTACACACACGCTTGTTTATGTATTTAGAATGTTTATATGTATTATATACACGAAGGATCTAATTTATGAATACGCATTAATGTACAGACGGTTTAACAAGTATCATGTATATATATATATATATATATATATATATATGTATATATATATATATATATATATATATGTATATATGTATATATATATGTATGTATACGTGAGCGTTGAGGATGTTTCGCCTGTATTTGATTGTATTCTTAATTTTTGAATGTTAGCTGTACGTGAACAACCTATGTGTATGTATATATATATATATATATATATATACACGCACACGTATTTGATTCTTTGTGTTTATTTATGTGTAGTTGAACATTTATATAAAAACGTACGACAACGAAAACAAGTCTGGCATAAATAGTTTATTGTACGCACGCAAATGCTTGCACGCGCGAGACATACCACGGTATAGATCCACTGTATCGGCAACATGAACCGGACATGTTGCTAGGCCGACTGGTGTCAGGCTGACCCACATTAATTTGGTACCAACTGCTGACAGCTCGATGGACTGATTGGTGAACTTTTGTCTTGGACTCAATCTAATTTATGTGGTCCCTTTTACTGACGGTAAATTTTCAGATTAACACCCGCACAATTTTCACTAGGGTGTTAGGGTTACGGTTTGGGTTAGGGACAGAATTCCCTAACCCTAACCTTACACCCTAACCGTAACCCTAACCCTAAAACCCTAACCCTAACACCTTGGTGAAAATCGTGCGGGTGTTAATCTGAAAATTTACCTTACTGACTAGCTATGTGTATTGATTGGTGGACTGGGTTCTGAGACCTTCACCTCATTGGTCTTTTATCTTTGTCCCTTCACTTGTGTCAGTTATTAGACCGCGGCCATGCTGGGGCACCGCGTTGTAGAATTTTTAGTCGAATGAATCGAGCCTAGTACTTTTTTGTTTAAGCTTCGCACTTATTCTATCGGTGTCTTTTTACCAAACCGCTTATTTACGGAGACATAACCACATTAATACCGGTTGTTAAGCGTTGTGGTAGTAGACATACACACAGATATATATTACACACACACACACGGCGAGCTTTTTCTCAGTTTCCGTCTACCAAATCCATTCATAAGGATTTGGTCGGCCCGAAGTTATATAGCAGAAGGCACTTGCCCAAGATGCCACGTAATCGAGCTGAACCCGGGACCCTGTGGTTGAGAAGCAAGCTTCTTACCACAGTCACGCCTGCTCCTATTACCGACAACTCGGCAAACTGATTGGTAAAACTATTATTTAGAATTAAACCACATTGATTTCATATTTGTTACAAATCACTTGGTAAACTCACTAGTGACCTGTGGTCTGAGACTGAACCACGTTAATCTGGTGATACCTTCCTTTGGCAGTTAGGTGATCTAATTGGGGGACTGTGGTCTGATATTGAACCGATCTATCTGGCAGAGAGTTCCAGTTGATCCGATCAACGGAACGTGCAAGTGGCTGAGCACTCCACAGACACGCGTATATTTAACGTAGTTCTCAGAGAGATTCAGAATGTGACAAAGCTGGCCCTTTGAATTACAGGTACAACTCATTTTTGCCAGCTGAGTGGACTGGAACAACGTGAAATAAATTGTCTTGCTCAAGGACACAATGTACCGTCCGGAATCGAACTCGTGGCCTTACTATCGCGAGCTGAATATCCTAACCATTGAGCCACACGCCTTCATTATCTGGTACCTATTCCTGTCATCTGCGAGGACTAATTACTTATGGACGCAGAGAGATGTAAGGTAAACTTACAAGTATGTGATTTTAGTAATAAATTATTTTTCGGAACGTGGATCTCGAAACAGATAAAGCTATAAATATTAGGTTAAAAAGCCTTTGGATACAAAAAATAGAAGAGTACTCATTTCCCCTGTAAACGTGACAGGTGTTGTCCCACAGGTGACCTTTAACTTTTCTATCCAAAATGTGTTCGAACCTAATACTCAGACGCTATTATTATAGCTTTATTCGCTTCGAGATCCACCGTTCCAAAAATGCTACATCTCCCCACTAGCTCTCTCTCTCATTGACTCTGGATTAAGATCTTTCCCGAGTCATGCAGACTCTCTGGGTAGGTTTCCTCGGTTTCCATGGCGCTTATATTTATCCCCACTGGATGGGACACCAGTCCGTGCGCAGGAATACTCCCTTTTCCCAGCTTAGTAGACTGGGACAGCGTGAAATGAAGTGTTTTGCTCAAGAACACAACGCATCGCCCGCTTCATGAATCGAAACCGCAATCTTACGATCATGAGTCCAACACCCTTACCACCAAGCACATACACCCACGCGAACACTATTCAATTTTTTTTCTCCGTGTTTTTCTCCTTGTCTCCGTATTCTTTCTGTTGAAGAGCGTAGCTCGAAACGTCAAAGACTTTCCGTATTCCCGAGCGTCATACTAATATATCCTTTTGTTATTTACACCACCTGTCCTCGTCTGTTGTTATTATTTGTATATTCTCCCATATATATATATGTATATATATATATGTATATATATATATATATATATATATATA
>NC_068989.1:82900236-82902132 GCF_001194135.2 Octopus bimaculoides
TATATATATATACATACATACACACACAGGCACACACACTTATACGTACATACATACGCATGTATGTATATATATATATATATATGTATATATATATATATATATATATATATATAGCAGCCGACATCACTGCAGGCACCTCTTCTGTCACTACATCTATCCTTACTGAATATATATTTTCCTATTTGGCTACACAACTCGTCACCATAGTATTATTACAGTATATATACATGTTGACAGCCAGTCGGTTCTAGGTTGGCTGGCAGCTTTGTAAAAGTTCCTATTGATGGCCGGCTCGCTTACCTTCGTATACAGTCACAAATGCACTCGTACATATATACATAATATGTATCTGCCTGCGTACATTTCTGTATGAATATGCTCAGTTTTGTATGCATGTGTCACTCTTTTTAGTATGTGTATGGCTGCGACTATGTAAACGCATACGTGTATGATTATATACACACGCAAGTATACAAAAGTGAATACGTATATGTGTATGTTTGTTTACCTATGTATGCGTTTAAATGTGCACACACACACATATATAATGATATAAATAATATATAAATATATGCGTATATCCATACATATATGTACATACCTACATCTATATGTATACATACATGCATATATGGGTACAGGACATCACACAAAACGTTGCACACACACACACACAAACATACATATATATACGTATGTATGTATGTACAAACATTACTATATATATACATATATATATATACTCAGAAAAGGGGACGAACGAACAAGATATGTTTATGAATATGTTTGATTTGGGGTTTTGTCTCTCCTTTCTTTGCACACACACACATACACACACACACACACACACACACATGTATATATGGTTTGTATTTTTAGACATTCTACTGAAGATTTGTATCACTCTCCGTTTTTCTTTCTCTCTCTCTCTCTCTTTCTCTCTCTCTTTTCACTCTCTCTCTCTCTCTTTTCACTCTCTCTCTCTTTTCACTCTCTCTCTCTCTCTCTTTTCACTCTCTCTCTCTTTCTCTTCACTCTGTGTATCTATCTATGTGTATATGTTATGTGTGTGTGTAAGCGGACACACGTATGCATCAGTTATATTTTTAAACAGAATTTAGGGTGTTTTTCTGCCTCTCTCTCTCTCTCTCACACACACACACTCCACATATATACGTGTGTGTGCGCATATATTTATATACGTGCATATATGTGTGTGGAGAGAGAGAGAGGTGGGAGAAAATTATGCTAGGTCAGTTGTATTAGATAAATATGTGTGTGGGGAGAACTTGTATTTTTTTAAATTAGTTTCATATATATATATATATATATATATATATATATATAATACACACACACACACTCGTTCAACACGCGATACGTGTGATATGATATGAAAGCATACATACATACATACATACATACATACATACATACATACATACATACGTACATAGATATGCGTGTGTGTAAATTTTAGAAACTGTTTGTAGTGTTCGTCTGTCATATATAAATAAGTTAATCGTTTCCACTGGATTAAATATGGCGCCGTTCAGATCACCTTCAGTTTCCGTTTGTCTTGGTCGCCATCTTTACCCAGCTCCAATCTAAGCAGCATTTCGACTGTGTATCTCGTATAACGTATATCAAATATCGCTGGCAGACAGTGGAGCTTCTCCCTAATGTCTGGCTCCTATAAATATAATCATCCGCAGACAAAGTTATATGTAGATATATACTACAGGAGAAATAAATGCATACTGACATATATAAACCAATACACACACTTCAGTCGCAAACACATTAACGTAACACGCACAAGCACTGCGCAAGTTGTTTGGTAATGTCCTGAAGACCACACACGTATACTCATAAGTGCATGCATATATATAT
>NC_068989.1:82902152-82910546 GCF_001194135.2 Octopus bimaculoides
TATATATATATATATATATATATTCATATATACGTGTATGTACACACACACCAATACTCAATTCTCTAATCCCAAACATGCATAATTATTGACAGCCATAAAACACAAAAAAGTTACACAGAGCAGTACACACAAGGCTCTGTGTGTGCATATATATAAGCATGTATGTATGTATGTATGTATGTATGTAAGTGTGTGTGTTTGTGTGCATATGCTAATATATAGGCACATACATAGAAACACACTTACGGAAGTACGTTTGTATGTGTGTATATATATATATATATATATATATATATATATATATACACACACATATATATATAATATATGCAGTCTCAAAGAAACACAAAAAGATATTACTAGCTACAAGCGTGTATAAGCACATTAGCAATTCCCCACACAATCGCTCCTGCCCAGCTACTCCTGCATAGTTGCAAGTAATGTGTATATATATATATATATATATATATACACACTACAATACTTGCGTGGTGTTTCTGCATGTTGTGCATACATGTATTGCATAGTGAAAGAAAAAACAAAACGCAAACAGAAACAAACCTAGATAACTGAATAAATATATACACCACTAGCGTTCATGCATGAAGAGACATCCTTCGCTGTTATTCTTTCACTCTCTCCGTTTGTGTACGTATATCCACTTCTCTCTCGCTCTTACATACACATATACATACATAGTTCTTATTTATGAATATGCGTGTGCTTGTGTATATATATGTGTGTGTGTATTTAGTTTTACATACATACCTACATATATATAATATGCGAAATATGGGCAAAGATTTCGAGGAACTGTCATCATTTGTGATATAAATAATGTACGTCTTGTTTATTTATTAGAGTTCTTCCTACAAGGAAGGAGCTGGTTTCTTACAAAGAAACAAATCTGCATTGCTGTATTTTTGTGGGGATAACAAAAACACACGAATGGCGTTTAAAAACGTCTTGCATATTTTTACTGTTCCACTTACATATTTGGATTCTTGAAGTGTTTGTTAGCTCGCCACATTAAAAAAAAGTTTTTTGTCTGAAAATTCGATCTTTTCCTAATCATCGTTTAAATATTTACTAATATAACCAAGTTCTCTGATAATTACTGGTATAAACGTGAATTTATTATCAAGCTATAGGAGCTGCAGGTTTTGAAGTAGTTTTTTTTTTTTTTTTTTTTTTTTTTTTCTTGTTTTAGCCATTTGACTGCGGCCATGCTAGGGTACCGTCTTGAAGAGTTTTAGTCGAAGAAATCTACCCTAGGAGTTAGTTTTTTTGAAACCTAGTACTTCTTCTATTGGTCTATTTAGCTGAACCTCTAGGTTATGGGAACGTAAACACACCAACACCGGTTATCACACACATACGATGAGGTTTTTTCAGTTTCTGTCTGCTAAATCCACTCTCAAGGCTTTGAACAGCCTGAGGCCATAGTAGAAGATACTCGCTCAAGATGCCATGCAGTAGGACTGAACCTGGAACCATGTGGTTGGGAAGTAAACTTCTTAATCGCACAGTCACAACTGTGAAACTATTTGTAGTTTTTAAACCATTTATAATAACTTATGAAACCCAGTTCAGATCAAAAGTGGCAAAGGATAAAACCGATGACTCTGGCTGGATGGTTACTCTTTATTCTAGACATGTTGACCGTACTTTTATCGGGCAATGATGAATGTACTCACATGAACTGCTAGAAGTAGCAGCTAAAATCTCTATGATATGTCACTTTCAGGACATATTTTATTTAAAAGCAAAACAAAAAAAATGTAATATTAGGGATAGTCATGGATGGATCTCATTTGATCATAGATTGACTCGTTTATGATTGAACTAGAGCTAAACAAGAACTAACTGTAATTCTTGCTATATTTAGTCTCTCCTCCTTTCCCTTTCTCTCTTCCTTTCTGCACATATATACATATGAATAAGCACACACATATATACATACATATATACACACACATACATATCTACCTATCTTTCTTTTTTTCTTTCTGCAGCACGTACACAAATGTACTACTCAGGTTTCATGGAGTAGCAGTTACCTGCACTCGGAAAGAGTACAAATTTTCTTTTGAGTGCAGATATCTGCTGTGCTGTGAAATTTAAGTAATGTATTTGTCTATCTTAAATACTGTATAAAAGATCAGTTAACTCTTAACAGAAGTATTGAGTTCTCTCTAATTGTGGAATATACACCCAGTAATGAGTGTTATATAGCTACTGTGTATATAGTTGCTGTGTACTTGCATATGTGTTTGTTACAGTGGATGTGTATGTGTCACTTACTTTATAAAGATGTAAGAGGGACAGAGAATGAAAGAGAAACTGAGTGACAAGGCATGGTGTCATTTCGGCTCCCATAGTGCCAATGCTTATAATAGGGTTTGCTAGAAGACTTTATTTCTTTTTGTGTCTCTGAAAGGACAATATAATCATCTTTTGAAGATATAGAAAATGTTATTTAGGGCCAAAACAGTGGTCATTTTTAAGGACAACACAAATACTGTATGGATTTTCGCTGTCATTATTTTGCAATGGTTAATGAAACACAACAAAGAATATCAAATGTAATTCTCATTTATTTTCTTTGTTTTGAATTAATCATACATTATGTTGTAGCTTAAAAATTTTGATAAAGTGATTGTTACTTTTAAGAGTAGCATTATAAGGTCAGAGTGAGAGGCCAGATCTGGCCGGTTTGAACATGTAACAGAATATTTGGGTTTGATATGGCCATTTTTAAATGCTAAATGGTTAAACAGACATGATGGTCATAACTAGAAGGCCTTTGATCTTTGTTTTGCCTGGCTGTGGTTATCCTGGAGCTGAATAACAACGATAATATATTTCAGTTCTATATTTAAGAGATGAGGAATTCTGTACATTATTTACATTATTTACATTCAACGGATATGGCGTAGTAGTTAAGAGCATGGGCTACTAACCCCGAGATTCTGAGTTCGATTCCAAGCAGTGACCTGAACACTAATAATAATAATAATAATAATAATAATAACATCGAAAAATACCTTAGGAATGAGAACCCAGGTTCGAAATTTCCCCATGACACCTGAAGAAGGCTTGAGGGTATATCAGCTGAAACGTGTTAGCAACAAACAAGATGAGGACAAATATCTGTCGAATGTAAATAATATATTTGATAGTATATAGACTGTTTCTTTGTGTGTACCATTCAATACAAATTATTTACCTTTTGTTTTTGTTTTTTGTTTTGCAGGACGTAAACAGAACCAGATGTCTTACACAGGGAATTACCCAGAAAGAAATGAAAACCGAGACCTCTGGTTTAAGGCCGCTGTGATAGCCGTACCAATCGCCGGTGGATTTATCCTTATTCTCCTCGTACTTGTTGCCGTACGAATGTTACGCTCAGACAGTCAAAGACACAGGCGCCTTGTCGCTGACCGGCGAGGACGCTCTCTAACAAAAGCGCAGCTTTATGTAGCCGATCATTTCAACGACAAAGATCACGGTTTCGCATCACCGTCATTCGCTGAAAAGGCTGTGCATTTATATAAAGATGTTAATTCAAAAGTGGACAGAGATGGGAAAATGTACGAACGAGTACGAGACAAAGACATTCAACAGAAACTCTCACCTTCGGTGATCGTTTGGGGTACACAAGCAAAAAGAGACTTTGCTACAGTTGTATAGTAATTATGATAATTATAATAATACTAATAATAATTATATTAATAATAATAAAAAATAATTCAGTTAATATTGAGAGGATTATGGACTTGGCAGAGAACTGGAGCAAATACTCGATGGTATTTAGTTTCATACTATGACATCCTGAGATCAAATCTCAACGGGGGCCAACTCTGCCTTTCATACTTGATGGGGTTTGAAAAAGTATGTACCAGTATTATACTGGGGCTTCGATATACATACCGTTGCTCATAACAAAACTTGGTCATGTATGTGTTTGTGTGTGTCTGTGTGAGTGTGTCTGAGACTTAGTCAAAACAACAACACAGAGAAGAGAACTATTATAACAGTAATAGTAATAACTATATTTAATATCATTGTTATTAATAATGATGATGATAATAATAAACAGGGTTTGGGAGCTTCATCAACTTGTATATATTTATTTGGCTAAAGTCTATGAATAAGAGACTCTAAGGAGTGCATTATGTGATGCGTCTAGTGTTGAATATTTAGTTTGTTGTCATAGGAGTGAAAGCATAAATGTATATATATATTGTGTGCGTGTCAGATATGAATACATACATACATGTATACATGGATGCATGTATGTATATATGTATAATGACTGTGTGTATTTATGTAATTGCTGTTATTAAAGGAGAGAGAGAAAGTAGAAAAACGAGGAAGATGGTGAGGTGATGAAGCCAGTTGCTTCCTCTTTGTACTCCCTGTCTTAGTACTGTCATAGGACCCTTTCTGTTTAATTATTTCTGGAGTTAGTTGGTCAGTTAAGTAAAGTGCTGGTCAGGTGTTGGTCCAGTATAGTGAATTACTTGCCCAGATCTCTTCCGACAAAATTTCTGGGCTCCTTCTTGTGTTAAATACCTGCAAGTATTGCAAAGAATAAAATTAACTGCATTGATGTGGCCAATCTCCAAGGTTCTGCAGTGGTCGTGGGGTCAGCTCCCTTCTTCCAGATCAATGATTGGAGAGTCTACAATGGCAATGTGCGCTGCCCCTTTCTGCCAGATCAACCATTAGAGAGTCTGTCAAGGCCGGAGTGATGTCTCATTTCTCTAGATCAGTGGTTTTCAATCAGGGTCTATGTAAGATTTTTGGGAACCCACACAAGCAGAATAGTAAATTGGGGACACATAGTAGTATATTAAGGGTCAGTGGAAAAATTTTGCTTTAAATGTATCTATTGCAAGAGACAGTTGGATTTCATTCTCTGTTTTACATCGTTCAGCTACAGAAGTGAATGTGTGAAAAACAGAATAGGAATTTTGAAAGAAGGATCTATAAAACTAGTTTTTAAACATCGAATGACTACAGGGGTCCACCAGAATAAAACAGTAATCAAAAGGGGTCTATAAATAAAAAAAAAAAGGTTGAGAACCACTGCTTTAGATATTCTCCAATGGTTGGAGGGCCTATGAGAGCAGTCCCATTCATCAGAACAATTAATGGCAAAAGTAGTAATAAATACACATGTGAGAGATCAGCAGGGGTCAGGGAGCTGGAGGGACTGATATGAATAGGGTCTTTATTAATTTCATTGTGGAAACCAACCTCACTGCTATAAAATTGTGAATTCAGTTAAACCTGTAGATGGCTCATGTACCGAGTTCAAATCCATCTTGGGGCAAAACAACAGCTTATTCTTCAGGGCGGGAGTAAAAGCAAAGTACAAATCTCTTTTGCATTCGGTCCCTTTCATCCAGTATTCAAACAACACACCTTGAGGTATTCTTTTACTTGTCTCAATCATTTGACTGCGGTCATGCTGGAGCACCACCTTTAGTTGAACAAATCGAACCCAGGTCTTACTCTTTGTCAACCTAGTACTTATTATATCAGTCTTTTGCCAAACCACTAAGTTATGGAGATGTAACCACACCAACATTGGTTGTCAAGCGATGGGGGTGGGGACAAACACAGACATATATATATGTATATATACGATAGACTTCTTTCAGTTTCCGTCTACCAAATCCACTCGCAAGGCTTTGGTCAGCCTGAGGCTATAGTAGAAGACACTTGCTCAAGGTGCCACGCAGTGGGACTGAACCCAGAACCATGTGGTTGGGAAGCAAACTTCTTACCACACAGCCACTCCTACGCCTATACTGATATGGTACTAATGTTAATTATCATCAATTAGTGTCATTACTAACAAATAAAAACACAAACTGTACAACCACCAACACTGCAACCGCAACCACCACCACCAACATTACTCACTACAACTACAACTACATTGATAGTTCATAAGTGTGAGATGGTGTTTACTATGCTGAAGCAAGATCCCTATCTGGCAAATGTAATGTCTTACTATGATGTTGGTGAGTCTCATTAACTTAAACTGAGGTCCCTCAGTCACCGAGTCAAAGAACATGGATGTGGTGGCAGAAGTTGTAACAACATATTGAAGTTGGTTCAGCTTATCCATTCGTCTGTCTCCATCTTTTATCTCTCCCCCCCCCTCTCTCTCTCTCACCTTTATGTATGCATTTGTCGATATGAGCAATACACTCAGCTAAGTATGTGTGTATATATATATATATATATATATATATATATAAATGCTTGGGTGTGTGTGTGTATAAATATATGTGTATTTATGTGTGTGTGTATATATATATATATATATATATGTGTGTGTATTTATATATATATATATGTGTGTGTGTATGTTTGTATATATGTGCATGTCTATTATGTACTTACATGTATTTTCTTGTCTCAACTCTCTCTAATGGAGTCGGCATGCTTATTTATGCCTGTTTTTGTATGCACCCACTATACACCCCCCCACACCCACACACACACACACACACACAAACACACACACACACACACACAAACAGTCTCAATACCTATATGTATGTCTCCATAATATAAGTGCCATTAGGTTATATTTTCCCATTATTCTGCATTGCTGTTTGTTTGTTTCGAGTCATTCATTATTGTCTGTTATATATATCATCATCATCATCATCGTTTAACGTCCACCTTCCATGCTAGCATGGGTTGGACGATTTGACTGAGGACTGGTGAAACCGGATGGCAACACCAGGCTCCAATCTAATTTGGCAGTGTTTCTACAGCTGGATGCCCTTCCTAACGCCAACCACTCAGAGAGTGTAGAACAATATATGAACAATATTTCAACATTCTTTCACACACACACACACACACACACACACACACATGTACCTATGCTCACAAAAATACACATGCGCTCAGTTTCTCCTGAGGTGAACACACCAAACACTTGCACCTCATTTTTATTTCACCTTCTTTCTCTCATTTAAATTTATTCATTGTTTTATTTTTTCTCGTTTTTCTCTTTTGTATTGTCTGTAACAAGTAATACACTTTCATTAATTAGGATAGTGGTTGCACGAGAAATTTCGGTGCATGCAGTGAGCGTGCTAAAGCAGATTTATCCATGGGGCATGCACACAAATACACACAAAGACTATTGTGCATTAATATCTTCGAAACGGCTAGATAGAATAGAGACAGCTGATCAAGGGATATTCCAAGTAGCTTTCCGTTTTCCTATGTGTTCGTTCCGTTGTCTGTAGTTTATTGTTCTAACGTCCTGTACCCTGATATGCATATATATACACATGTAGATGTAAGTATGTACATATATGTGTGTATACATGTATATATATTCCTTGTATTATATATATATATATATATATATATATATATACACGCACACACATACGTGTGTGTTTGTGTATATATACACATACATGTGTATATATATATATATATATATGTATATGTATAGATAGATAGATAGATATATAGATATACACATACATGTGTGTATGTGTATATATATATGCGTGTGTGGGGGTGTAGATATATATATATATAATATGTTGGATTTTGACTGACACAGAGTAGTTCTCAATACATGCTGTTGATGATGTGGTCTTTTATTGAAATTGAAACTATGAGGCTTGAGTTAAACACCGATGCACTCAAAAGTTGCGGTGGTCATGGGAGGAGAAACTCTGAGAGATTCAATTTCAATTAATGCATGCACACACGTATATTATTATATATGTCATAGTTTCACTAAGTCATATTCATATCAATAACCAATTATTTGCACTCAATATACACGTATTTGGTGCTTGAGACTTAAGTGTCAACTCGGTACACAGCAGAATATCAATTAATGCATTACAATAGAATATAGCAGTCATTATAATACAACGATTTCAGCTATAAGAAGAAGCACTGCACTTAGGTTGCAATGATTCTTGTAGCAGAAACAGATGTAAGCCAATGAAGGTGCTATTACAAAAGTCCTGTCTTCACACACATACACACATATAATGATGTATGTATATATCGGATATTGGTGTTGATAGTTCATTTCTAGACAAGGTACTTATCTGAGCATATTTTAAATGGTTTTATGTCAATGTATGTATTTTTCAATATGTGCCTATATAAATGTGTGTGTATATATGTATATATGTATGTATATATGTATGTGTATATATATATATATATACACGTTATTTGTGTGTGTGTTTATCAACTAATAACTAGCACTTGACTATGAATAATTGGGTACACTAGCAGCAGTATTTTGGATAGGTACTATCCCTTAGTTGGTTTCTCAACCAGCTAACTCACACTGAAATATATATATATATATATATA
>NC_068989.1:82911188-82916161 GCF_001194135.2 Octopus bimaculoides
ACACACACACACACACACACACACACACACACACACACACACACATATATATATATATATATATATATATATATATATATATACCATGTTAGTGTCTATGCATATATCAATATAATTAATTGCATATGAATCATGTATTTATATGTATTTATATATGCAGAGACTGATCTGTATACACACACACACACACACATCTTCTAAACTTGTTAAGGGATTATATACACTTGCTTATAAGCATACATACTTACATAGCTGATAGTGAATGTTATGTGTGTGTGTGTGCATGCTCATGTGTGTAAGTGTTTCTAATTTATATATACATAATATATGTATGTTTATATTTTGTAAAATGTGAAGTGATTTGGATGTATAAAAATTCCCATTCTTTTGTCCTTCAATATTTGGAATTATTCTGTAAATAACAAGATTTCAAACACATACACTTATATCACACTCACACACTCACACACACACACACACACACACACACACACACACACACAGTCGAAATGTATCAGAAAGATTTAAAAAAAAACAAAATTATATTTTGTTATAAACAAGAAATTTTATTTATTAAATCGAATTCAATTAAAAAAATTATGTACATAAATTGACTCTTTTTGTTGTTATTTTTTGAGCACCTTAATATGTTCTTAGGCTATGTATGTATATGTGTGTGTTTGTTTATTTGTTTGTGTGGTGTGTGTGGGGGGCTGTTTGGTTAAGGAGTTTTCTTCTTAGCCACATTGTTCCAGTTTCACCTCCACTGTGTGGTACGGTACCTTGGGCATATGTCTTCTACTATATGCCCCAGGCCAGCCAAAGCCTCATGAGTAGATTTGGTTGGTGGAAACTGAGAGAAACCCGTCATATATGTGTGTGTGTATATATATATATTCATATCTGTGTGTTGCATTATCTTGACATCATGTTTCCAATAGATATACGAGGGTCGGCTGAAAAGTCTATAGGGTAACCAAGAGACTCTCAGAGAATGTAACCAAATGAGGGTTATTTTTCAACATAATCCCCCCACCCTTGTGGTTCACACATTTCTTCCGTCAGTGTTGATGTGTTTGGACCCCTTGGTAAAAAGTTTTCTTCCTCATGCTCAAAAATTCATCAACAGCAGAAATGATGTCACCTCCACTACGATACTGGTTCCCAGCCAGGTGTTTTTTTGTTTTCACGGGGAACTGATGATAATCAGATGGGGCCAAAGAAGAAGTATATGGATGGTGATCCATCAGTTCAAAGCCACAATTACGCGTAGTAGCCGTTGAAATCAAACTCCTGTGTGTCGGAGCATTATCCTGTTGAAACAAAAGCCCTTTCGTCAGTTTACCTTGGCATTTGGTCTTATTTCTTTATTGCCCACATGGAGCTAAACATACAGAGGACAAACAAGGATAGACAAAGGAATTAAGTCGATTACATCGACCCCGAAAGGATGAAAGGCAAAGTCGACCTCAGCAGAATCTGAACTCAGAACGTAACGGCAGACGAAATACCGCTAAGCATTTCGCCCAGCATGCTAACGTTTCTGCCAACTCGCCTCCTTGGCATTTGGTCTTGGTCACCAGTAACTACTTCAAGTTGTCATAGTACACACCATTCATGTGACTCTTTTGAAGATAGTCAGTAAATACAATGTCTTTCGCATTCTAAGGAACTGAGGCCATCACCTTTCCTCGGCCATCTTTGGAGCAGGCGAGGAGGGGTGTTTCTACTGCATAGATTATCTTTTTATCTCTGAATCAAATTGATGAATTCAACACTCATCCTGGGTTAGGAAACATTCAAGGAATCCAGCTGGATCTGCCACAAGCAATGTCAGATTTTCCCGTGAAGTGATCATCTTGGAGCGCTTTTGACCAGGTGTCAGTGGACGTGGCACTCACTGAACAGAAACCTTCGTCATATCAACTTCATTGTACAGAATATTCAGAACTTTCTCAGGGGATATCCTAATAGCATTGGCTGTTTGATTGATAGTCGATTGCCTGTCATCCATCATGCGGTGAACGCGATCACTGTTTTCCTCGGCGGTGGCAGTTGCAGGACGTCCAGACCTTGGGTTATCGTCAAGACTCTCGCTCCCCCTCCTAAATTCAGCTGACCACATTGGCACAGTTGATAAAGCTAAAACGTCATCCCCTAATGTTGCAACCGTGTCAGCGCGAATGTCCTTGGCGGTTAAATACTTTTTGATAACACCACGATGTCATATTTTGCCTATTTTCAAGAGAAATCGCTTAGAAGTTACTAGTCTTCTTTGAACAGTTAGATGTCAGTTTATCTGGAAAGAAACAATGCAGTTATTGATAAGCAGAGCATCACTCTTTCATTGCAAGCCAATGAGCTTTTCAGCTCTCTCTCGTACATCATTGACTCTCCTGTCGTATATGTCAAATAAAGTGTTCTGTGATTTCTTAAGCATCTTAAGCAGTGTCATTCGTTTCAAGTTTTCCATGGAAACATATCCACCCAAGAGGAAATATTCTTTTCTACTCTAGGCACAAGGCCGGAAATTATTGGGGACGGGGCCAGTCGATTAGATCGACCCCTGTATACAACTGGTACTTAATTTATTGAACCCGAAAGGATAAAAGGCAAAGTCGACCTCGGCGGCGGAATTTGAACTCTGAACGTAGCGATGGGTGAAATACTACTGAGCATTTCGCCCGGCGTGCTAACGTTTCTTATTTCTTTACTGCCCACAAGGGGCTACACACAGAGGAGGCAAACAAGGACAGACAAACGGATTAAGTCGATTAGATCTACCTACCCCAGTGCGTAATTGGTACTTATTTAATCGATCCCGAAAAGATGAAAGGCAAAGTCGACCGCGGCGGAATTTGAACTCAGAACGTAGCGGCAGACGACATACTGCTAAGCATTTCGCCCGGTGTGCTAACGTTTCTGCCAGTTCGCCGCCTTCCAAAGGGGAAATATTACATTGTTTGGAAACAGGTGAGGGTTGGCGACAGTTGAGTGCATAATATACATGAATTACTGTCCACTGTGAGGTTGTAATAATAGATACAGCAGACGTCTACAACTGTTTCATGCATCTAGTAAAATTAATTATTGATGGGCAAAACCAATGATGGCAAAAACTTATCGATATACTCCAGAGTAAACCTTAACATAAAGAGTAAATACTACAGTGATCAATGTAACAGTACTACCAGCCGAAACTGTCTCATGTAATTAGTGAACTTAATAATTTTATATATGTAAGACGGTGAGCTGGCAGAATCGTTAAATCGTTAAATGATTATTCCGGAGCATGTTTACCATCTACTTCAATTTCTGCTTGGCGTTTTACTCTTTTACTTGTTTCAGTCATTTGACTGCGGCCATGCTCGCCTTTTAGTCGAGCGAATCGACCCCAGACTTATTCTTTGGAACCTAGTACTTATTCTATCGTTCTCTTTTGCCGAACTGATAAGCTACGGAGACGTAAACACACCACCATCGGTTGCTGGGGGACTAACACAGACACACAAACATATACACACACATACATATATACATATATACGACGGGCTTCTTTCAGTTGCCGTCTACCAAATCCACTCACAAGGCTTTCGTCGGCCTGAGGCTATAGTAGAAGACACTTGCCCAAGGTGCCACGCAGTGGGAATGAACTCAGAACCATGTGGTTGGTAAGCAAGCTACTTACCACACAGCCACTCCTGCGCCTTTGTTAAAAATTTTTTTGCTGAATAAAATTTACTGAAAAAAGCCGCAATAATTATGCACCAGCCTGATATATTTACAGGTGTACAACTAATTTAAGAGCTTGGTATTAAGTTTGAACCAGTAAAACGCTTGAAGTTGTTTGTGGTGAGATTCTACTTTAGTTGAGCCAAAGAAAAGTTTGGTGAATTGTTAAGTAATGAGGCTATACGAAATGGCGGAAACTTTACAAATTATAAGTGAATTGTTAAATTAATTAGGTTTACAGTGGATTAATTAGAATAAAGAATGTAATAGAAATGAATGGTATTCATTAAACAATAAAAGGAAGCTAGGTAATTTTATATTTCGAAATTAAGATTCATTTACGTTAATAGTGATTATGACGGGGCTCAATTATATTCCATAATTATATGAAGCTGTAGGATAAATTGAGGATATTAACTTGTAGTCTATTTAATGAAAGTAAGAGGTACTCATTAGATGATCTTAAAGAAAATTTGTTAATTGATATTGTGTGATAGTATAAGAACATTTCAGACTCGATGAGGGGTTTTATAATAGACTATGGAAGAACTAGTGTTAAGGAACATAGATACGACAAACTAAATAGTATTTTCTTTTTCTTTTATCTGTTACTTGTTTACTTGTTTCAGTCATTAGACTGCGGCCATGCTTTGAAGAATTTCTTAGTCGAATGAATTGACCTCAGTAGTTTCTTTTTTAAGCCTGGTATCTGTTCCATCGTTTTTACTGAACCGCTAAATCACGGTGATGTAAGCAAGCGCCGATCGTCAAGCGATGGCGCAGGCAGGCACAGACCATTATACACACACACACACACACACAGTATTAATAATGATCAGGAGAACGGAAATTTTTTCCACATAATTTTATTAAATAATACTCTTTCGTGGACCTACGTCCGTTTCAAGTGCATCGACTGCACACTGTTAGATATGCAACCTTCTGGTACCATTTTCGGTACAGTTTCATCAGGGTCCATTATTTACTGCCATTCGAAGCTATGCTGAAAGAATCAGCAAGCTGAGTGAATAAAATACTTTTAGGAGGAACTGGTGTTACTAAAAATAGTTGTAGTATCAAAGTGGCCCATGTTTCACCTCTGCTAAGTTTGGTAGGTGAAGCAAAAATGTCTTGAAAATGGGTCAAGGTTTGATTAAAAGTTTGCACAGATTCTTAAGTACTATCAGAAAGTTTGTCATTCAACTCAATTCAAGGAGAATATTCATATATATATATATATA
>NC_068989.1:82916333-82918094 GCF_001194135.2 Octopus bimaculoides
TATAAAGTATAAGAGAAATTACCTATAACAGGTAACTTCTACATGCTAGAAGGCAGTCAAAAACGACCGAAAACCACAAAGTAAAACATTTCAAAGGGAAGAAAAAATAAAAGCTTTTACCTTATTTTTAACGGTTAGACCTATAGGTTTCTGATTTTTTAGTAAATAAAGGAATTTACCAGGCAAATCGTCTTCAGTAACCAGCTGTCAAGGAATTAACGTATATTTACAAGACAGGAGGCCATAAGCACATGTCTTCTCAAATATATATATATGTATATACACCTTGAGCAGGTGTCTTCTACTGTAGCCTCGGGCCGACCAAAGCCTTGTGAAAGACGCCGCACACACACACACACACACACTAATAGTAAATAATATATCCATACATGCATATGAGTAGAGGACGTCACCAACGGTATAAATAAGAGGAAATACGTAAACAACGAGAGAAAAAATGGAAAACAGGACAAGTAAACATAGAGAAAAGAACCTTCATCAGTTGTCGGCTGTCTATCTACTCCTCATTTTGAGCATATGTTTGTGTGTCTGCGTTTGTCCCCACACCATCGCTTGACAACCGATGTGGGTGTGTTTACGTTCTCGTAGCTTAGCGGTTCGGCAAAAGAGAACCGATAGAATAAGTACTAGGCTCACAAAGGATAAGTCCTGAGGTTGATTTGCTTGACTAAAGGTGGTGCTCCAGCATGGCCGCAGTCAAATGACTGAAATAAATAAAAGTACATACACACACACACACTCACACACACTCACACGCACACACACACACACACACACACACACACATATGAACTGAGATTTTTAAAATTTCCTCCTTCATCAAACAAAATTATCCGCCGATGAAATTACATTTGGTTCATCGATGTCAGGGAATACCAAGCTGCGTGCGCGCCACTACACGCAGGAACACGCGCACACATTAGCATCAAGGAAAGCAACTCAGACCACAACCACAAATAACAAAAGCATCATCATCATCATCATCATCATCATCATCATCAAAAACAGCAGCAGTAACAACAACAATAATAACCACGTTAATACAATTCACGTAATTGAACAAGATGAACGGAAATCGAGACAATTATTAAATTATGCAAACTGCTTTGGCTGTCGTCACGTGATTTTATGGCGGGTCATTATGAGCTGTGGTTGTGGTTTGTGGTAGTGATGGCCATGGACGATATGTGATAACGTCAATAGTTCATTATTTGTATTATTAGCGAGCTGGTAGTATAAGTTTTAGCGGCAATTCTTTCCTGATTGACGTTCTGAGTTCAAATTCTCTTGAGGTCGACTTTGCCTTTAATCTTTTTTCTTTTTTTTTTGTGTCAATAAAATAAGTGTCAGTCAAGTATAGTGAAAGTTCGACATCTTATTTCTTTCTCAGAGCCATTTGGATGAAGTTTCTATTGTGGAAAGTATTTAAATATATAACTACGGTGTTGTAGACTCACTTAAAAAAAACTTAGATATGAGGATAGATTTATCAAGAACGCATACACGTATAAACGCACACATACATGCATGCTTACACACATGCGTATATACGTGTATATATCTAAAAAAAAAAAAATCATATATACACATATACATAAACAATCACATATATACACACATACATACACCCACCCATCCAAAAACACACAGACACAGACAGACAGACACATATGCATAAACACATACGTAGATGTATATATATATATATATATATATATATATATATATATATATATATAT
>NC_068989.1:82919619-82920812 GCF_001194135.2 Octopus bimaculoides
TATATATATATATATATTTAAAGGAATACAAAAAAAAATGGGACAAGAACGCAAAACATCCAGACAATCAGATGATACAAAAAAGGGACAAGAAAAAACAAGGACGGGTCATTCGGAGTTTTCTTTCCTCTGTCGAGTTCCAGATTATCGTTGCAATTTCGGCTGGTTATACTCGAGATTGCTCCAATACACACAGACACCATATGTGTGTATGTATTCTAATTAAACAAGAAAAATAAAATCGTTATCAATGTAACACGCATAACGTATGTATGTTGTTGAAAAGCCAGAAGCTGCGTTTTTCTGTCTTGGAAATATCTCTTTATACTGTAGGCGTTTTGTGATACAGCTTCTGGTGTTTCATCGACACAAATGTTATATTTGAATATATACACGTTGGTAGTTTCCTGCAGTGCGAGAAACACAGTTCTACATTTTCTTGTTGAACGACCCGTACTAATGATTTGTTTATAGTAATCAGATCTATGTGATGTACATTAAATCATTCCTTCCATTAAGTCGACGTTATCTGAACAGGTGCATAATGTACCACACATCAGGCGTGGAAGTGGTTGCAGAGGAACGTGAGATTAGGTGTTTTGCTCTCAAGAACATAACGCACTCCTCGGCCTGGGAATTGAAACCACGATCTCGGTATAGTGAGTGCAGCACTCAAACCACAACGTTATACACCCCCTACACACATACTTATATCTATTTTTTTGCTGAACACCAAAGAAGTGATTTACAAGATTATATGATTTAACAAGCAATTATGTAATCTTGGCAGTAATCTGGCGAAACGCGTGTATGTTTATATAGCATAAAATACCATATAACTTTTCTTAAATAATATTATGCACACACACAAACACACGCGCGCATGCATATATATATGTTTGTATGTATGAATTATGTATACATCGAAAGAGAGAGAGAGAGAGAGAGAGAGAGAGAGATAGAGAGCGAGAGTGGGGGGGGGAGGATGATGAACACTTAAGTAAATATATAGTTTGGACAAGTCACTATGTAGAAAATGTTTTTCAACTCTTATGACAAGAAATACTGACTGTACCCCCGTTTCTTATCATTATTCTTTTATTCCTTTACTTGTTTCGGTCATTTGACTGCGGCCATGCTGGAGCACCGCCTTTAGACGAACAACTCGACTCCAAGACTTATTCTTTGTAAAC
>NC_068989.1:82921046-82922551 GCF_001194135.2 Octopus bimaculoides
TAAACAAAGAGTGGACAAACAAGGACAGACAGAGGGATTAAGTCGATTGTATCGACTCCCAGTGCGTAACTGGTACTTGATTTATCGACTCCGAAAGGATGAAAGGCAAAGTCGACCTCGGCGGAATTTGAACTCAGAACGTAACGGTAGACGAAAAACCGCTAAGCATTTCGTCCGGCGTCCTAACGTTTCTGCCAGCTCGCTGCCTTGTTTCTTTCAGTTTCTTCTTTCAGATTCCATCTACCAAATCCACCCACAAGGCTTTATTCGGTCTAAGGCTATAGTAGAAGAAGACACTTGCGCAAGGTGCCACGCAGTGGGACTGAACCCAGAACCACGAGGCTGGTAAGCAAGCTTCTTACCACACAGCCACTCCTGCGCTTATTTTAAATATTGCCTAAGCATACCAACTCCGATACAATCAATCAATCAATTAATTAATTAACTCTGTCTCGTTATGATATGTCGAGTGATTTCTTTTTTTCACATTCGAAGTTTCTCATTTCGAAATTCCTTTAAACTCTGCTTAAGCTCTTCGTAGCGTCTTTAATTTCCTTGGAGAGGAAATTGAATTAACATGAGGTTAATTGTCTCGAAAATTATTACATTAGGATCTTAAATTTATTGTGAGTTGCTGATGCTTAAATCCATTTTGTGTGATGATCTAATAATTCTGTCAAAGTCTTACGTTCTCAGAAACAACTCTCTCTCTCTCTCTCTCTCTCTCTTTGTCTGTCTGTCTGTCCCTGTGTATATATGCCTCTCTCTCTCTCGCTCTCTCTCTCTCTCTCTCTCTCTCTCTCTCTCTCTCTCTATATATATATATATATATATAATACAAATAATATAATAGTATATGCGTATATACGTACATGTATGTACATACCTACATCTACATGTATATATAGATGCATATCTGGGTACAGGACGTAGCAAAAATACGTAGGCAAAATGATAAACGGAGTACAGAAAACACACAGGCCACATAGAGGACATTTCCTTCATTAGCTGCCACCAATCTAAAACTAAGCGTTTCGAAGAGTTATATATATATAAAGAGAGAATGAGAGAGAGAGAGAGAGAGAGAGAGAGAGAGAGAGAGAGAGAGAGAGAGAGAGAGAGAGAGAGAGAGATGTGTAGGTGTGTATGTATCGTTTTATTTGTTTCAGTGATTCAATTACGGCCATGCTGGGGCACAGTCTAGGCGGGTTGAATCGAACAAATCGAATAAATATATGTGTGTTTGCACGTGTGTGTGTGTTTGTGCATCTGCGCGTGTGTGTGTGTGTGTGCGTGTGTATACATGTGTGTGTTTGTGTGTGTGTGTGCGTGTGTGTCTGTATGTGTGTGAGTGTGTATACGTGTGTGTGTGTGTGTCTGTGTCTGAGTTTGTCCCCAGCCACCGCTTGACAACAGCTGTTGGTGGTTATGTCACCGTAAATAGCGGTTCGGCAAATGAAATCAATAAAATAAGTAGCATGCTTTAAACCATATGTGCTGCGGTC
>NC_068989.1:82922840-82923305 GCF_001194135.2 Octopus bimaculoides
GATTTTGACTGCGGCCATGCTGGAGCACCGCCTTTATTCGAACAAATCGACCCCAGAACTTATTCTTTGTATGCCTAGTACTTATTCTATCGGTCTCTTTTGCCGAACTGCTAAGTTACGGGGACATAAACACAGCAACATCGGTTGCCAAATGATGGTGGAGGGACACACAGACACACAAATACATACATACATACATACATACATACATATACGTATATACGGCGGGTTTCATTCAGTTTCCCTCTACCACAAGGCTATAGCAGAAGACAATTGCCCGGGATTGAACCCAGAACCATGTAGTTGGGAGGCAAGCTTTTTACCACTCAACCACTCCTGCGCCTATATACCAAGCATTCACAAACGAAAAGATAGATAAAATAGATAGATAGATAGATAGATAGAGAGAGAGAGAGAGAGAGAGAGAGAGAGAGAGAGAGAGAGAGAGAGAGAGAGAGAGAGAGA
>NC_068989.1:82923506-82926001 GCF_001194135.2 Octopus bimaculoides
ACACACACACACACACACACACACACACACACACACACACACACATATATATATATATATATTAGCGTCTGCTAATACTTTGCAAGTACCCTGTCCTCACGTTGTTGCTTTTTTCATGTGTTTATTCTTCGTTTTCTTTTTTATATCTACAATATATATATGGTTCAAATGTAGAGACAACAAATGACAAACACAGGCTTGGGAGCAACAAACAGGTGCATTAGTTTGACGCTCGGGAAAAATGGAAGAGTCTTTAATGTTTTGAGCCTACGCTCGTCAACAGAAAAGGATAAGAAAAAATGAAGTAAGAGAGAGAGGGAGTGTGTGAGAGAGAGATAAACGGAGAGAGAAAAAATGTGTCGGGATTAACGTTTTAACATGATGAAATACATACATACATATATATATAGAGAGAATGTAAATAAGTAACAAGGATATCCAGGTATCAATAGATTACGGCCGTTTCGAGCGGCTCCATTTAATTGTCCTCGACATCATTGCTAATTATTGATATTTCTGTTGACCTAACTTGAAGCTGTGTGGACTATTGGTAGATTCGTTAACACGCCGGACAAAAGGCTTTTAGCTTTACGTTCTGAGTTCAAATTTCGTGGAGGTTGACATTGTCTTTCAACCTCTTCCGGGGGTGACAAAATAAGTACCAGTTGCGCACTGGGGGCTCGAGACGATCGACGTCGTCAAGTTCCCTGCCACAAAATTTCAGGATTTGTGCCTACTGCCGGAGGAATTTTTAAGGAACGGTGAAAGTTCTGTGATTCCCGGCCCCATCCGTAAAGGAAGAAGTCTTTTTGCCATTACCCCTCCTCCTCTTTTGCTTTTTTCCTGGTCGGTCGTTGTTTGTCTTCATCCGCCACCATGATTGATATTAAATAGTTTCTTATCAAAAATTTTTTTTTTTTTTAAGAAATTGACCCTCTTTATAGAAGCTGTAACGAGGAAAGGTTCATCCCCTCTGTTCTCGGTCAAATACGACACAAAAGATTAAAGTTTTTAATAATAATAATAATAATAATAATAATAATAATAGAAATTAGGAGAAAACAAATCCTTAACCGTGGAAACCAAACCAGAAATATCCCCCCCCCACCAAATAAAAAAAGAAAAAAAATTAACGCATGGTAAGAAATTATGGCACATAGAGTAGAACTAATAGGAACGCGGAAAAAAGTCTGCATAACCGATCAGATATCCTAACATTACTGCCATGATACTTTACACACGCACGCGCGCACGCACACACACACACACACACAAATATATATGCATATATATACATATATATACATACGTACATATATATATGTATATATATGTATATATATATATATATATATATATATATATATATATACATGATCCGTATTTACAAATGTACACCTACGCACTCACACCCCCACACACACATATATGTATGTATGTGCGTGCATATATAAATATATATATGTGTGTGTGTGTATCGTTTTTATTTGCTTGCCATTGGACTGCGGCCATACTGGAGCAACTCCTTGAAGAATTTAGTCGAAGAAACTGGTCTCAGTACTTATTTTCTAAAGTCTCGTACTTATTCTACAGATCCCGTTTTACCGAACCACATAATTACGGGGTCTTAAACAAACCGGCACCGGTTGTCAAGCACAAAGATACAAACAGTTGCATATATATAACTTATATTATATATGATACAATATAATGCATATTATATATATATGTGTGCGTGTATATATATATATATATATATATATATATACTAATATAAATAATATATATATACATATATACATACGTATATGTACATACTTACATCTATATATATATATTTATATATAGTAAAAGATTCTGCTCTTTCTCTTTGACTGGTTCCAGAGTGGATCCGTTGGATTCGCTGCAACGGAACTAGCGTTCCGTAGAGCCTTGGCTAACAACAATAAAAGTGTGTGAGCAAGTATGTGTGTGTGTGTGTGTGTGTGTGCGTGCGTGTGTGTGTGTGTGTGTGTGTGTGTGTGTGTGTGTGTGTGTGTGTGTGTGTGTGTGTGTGTGTGTGTGTGTGTGTGTGTGTGTGTGTGTAAAACAATGTAACGTGAGTATATGACAACTGAGATTCGATATCTGGTTTTAAACTGTCAAATAGCTATAGAGGTCTAGGTTGTACTTTTGAATGGTACGTTCAGCGGTACATATACACACACGCATATATATACACACGCATATATGCATTGATATCTACGTACATGCATATACAAAGATACACGAATATAAATGCATATTGAGTATGCATGTATATCTATCTATCTATCTATCTATCTATCTATCTATATACAATTGTAGCGTGGAAGGTGTTTTTAAATGGCTTATAAACACCTTCCACACTGCAATTGTTTTTGCTTCACTACACCATCTCAGAACTGTACCAACGAATTTGAATCAAAGTGTTTTGATCCATATTTATATATATATATATATATGTATATATATAT
>NC_068989.1:82926198-82928196 GCF_001194135.2 Octopus bimaculoides
TATGTATATGTATATAGACAGATATACATTACATGTACATATATACATATATATATGCATAAATGCATACATATATATATGTATGCATATACACATATATATATATATATATACATGCATGCATACATGTATATATATATATATATATATATATATATATATATATATACACACACTGTTATATATCATGTAACCATGTAACCCACCGCTCTCTCTACGTATATCTGGCACTCTAACATCAGGTATCGAATCTCTTTTGTCTTATACTCACATTTCACTCTTACGCACACACGCAGACACGCACGCACACTCACATACACACACGCATGCATATTTATAACTCTTGTGAAATTGTATTTTAGTTAGCATTATCCACCACAAATTAACCCCTCCTGGGACATTGAGTTTACATTTCAGTATCTCATGTTCTCATGGGTCGTCTCTATATATCTAAATAGCCAATATTGTATTCACTTTACCATTTTTAGTTGCATCAACGATTCAGTGTAGGTTGTTGAGCTGTCTTACAAGGCACTCAGAACAACCGTCTGTACAACGGCTGGGCTGGCCCCTTGGATCCCTTGTAAACCACCCAGAGGGAACCTTTAGATATATTCCTTTATCCTTTTGGGTATCAGTTATACAATTGATTACCTTTGAAATGATAAACCATTGATGTGTAGATTCGCGATGCCAGAGAGGGAGTGATCGAATTTTCAGAGTATTTAACAGTATTAATTCTAATTTTTCTTGGCTTCTCTGCTGCTTGGTGGTGATCGAGAGCATATTCTTGAGAATTTCATATGTGGCTGTGTGGTAAGAAACTTGCTGCCCAAACAGTTCAGTTCCTACTGCGTGGCGCCTTGGGCAACTAAATGCCTTCTACTATAGCCTCGAGCCGACCAAAGCTTCGTGGGTAGATTTGGCAGATGGAAACTAAAAGAAGTCTGGATATATATGTAGGCATCTATATCCATGTGTAAGTGTGTGTCTTTGTGTTTAAGGTTGTCCTCATTACCACTTGATATCCGGTGTTGATGTGTTTAAATCCTCGTAACATAGCAGTTCGACTGAGAAATCGATAAAATAAGTATCAGGCTAATAAAAAATACTAGGGCTGATTCATTCGTATAAGACTTCTTCAAGGCGGTACCACATCATGCCGCAGTCTAATGGATGAAACAAGTAGAAGATACCATACATACATACATACTACATACATACATACATACATACATATATATGTATATATATATATAAAAATTATGAATTGTTGCCGAACCACTAAGTTACGGGGACGTAAACACACCTGTATCGGTTGTCAAGCGATGTTGGGGGGACAAACACAGACACACAAACATATACGTACACATACATACACACACACACACACACACACACATATATATATATATATATATGTATATATACGACGGGCTTCTTTCAGTTTCCGTCTGCCAAATCCACTCACAAGGCTTTGGTCGGCCCGTGGCTATAGTAGAAGACACTTACCCAAGGTACCATGCAGTGGGAATGAACCCGGAACCATGTGGCTGGTAAGCAAGCTACTTACCACACAGCCACTCCTGCGCCATATATGTATTTACATATGTACCCATACTGACAGAGTAACTGACAGGTAAACAGATATGGACTTGTAGGGGATGCATTATGTTGTTGCGAAATCAGCAAGAAATAGCAGTCTAACCTCCCTCTGTCATCTTGAGAAAAGGATTTGCTATATAATGTTAGATATTCTTATGGAATATAAGACCCATTGGTGCTGGACGAGGAATGACCTAGGGCTGAACAACGAAGACATCATCACTTCTTGCGACAACAACTACAATAATATTATCACACTATTTCTACCACCATCACCATCACCATTACCATTACCATCATCGTCATGACCAACAACAACACTGCAACCACCGCCGCCACCACCACCACCACCACCACCACCAACAACAACAACAACAACAACGTTATCACATA
>NC_068989.1:82928474-82929031 GCF_001194135.2 Octopus bimaculoides
CCACCACCACCACCACCACCACCACCACCAACAACAACAACAACAACAACGTTATCACATATGTAATATCAACAGGAGCAACAGCAACAACAACAATAGCAACCTCGACAGCGCTGTCTCCAAAACAATAAGCACCACACTTACAAAAACAAATGGGACCCACCGACCCACCACGACACCCATCAACGCCACCATAACAACAACAACAACAACAACAACAGCAGCAGCAACAGCACCACCTGCGACATAAACAATGACAATACCAAGTGTAATATTACATATAATAACAACATGCACAAAGAACAAGTATAGGGACCAGTACCACCTCCAGCACCTCCGCCTCCACCTGAACAAGCACCAGCACCACTACCAACACTCCACCACCATCACAACCGCAGCCGCCGCCGTTACCAGCACCAGCAACAGACGCATCACCACTACCATTAACGTCATCAGTACCGTCACCAACATCATCACCACCACCAACAACAACAACACCACTACCAACACTCCACCACCATCACAACCGCAGCCGCCGCCGTTACCAGCACCAGCAA
>NC_068989.1:82929217-82929997 GCF_001194135.2 Octopus bimaculoides
ATATTTTCCGCCCAGTTTCAAAGGCAAATTTCATGTTCTACTTTGCACACATCATTTCACCTGGAAATAACTTCTCATAGACAATACTTGTGTGTTTATTTTAATTATCTAACGTTAATTAGTTTTATACACAAAGTAGATTTACAAACAATTCTCTCCCGCCAACCCCACCCACACACACACACCTCCTCCCTCTTTTGTCTACATTGCATGGAAGGGAATGGAAGAGAGACAGTGTTGGCGCTGCTGGCAGTGATGATGATGAAAATGATGATGATGGTGATGAGGAGGAGGGTGGTGGTGGTGGTGGTGGTGACGGCGGCGGTGGGTGATGATAATGAAGAAGCGGAGGAGGATGGAGGGGAAATGGGAGGCGATGCCAGTGCTTTGGCGAAACGACTCGCCTAAGCGAAAAAGTCTGCCGAAGATTCTTTGAGATTTTTATCATCAAAATTGAATAAACACATTAAGGTGGGGGAACATTAGCGAAATATAATTACAAATAACATGGCTGACTCCCGATTTGGAGTTTTAATTACATACATACATACATACATACATACATACATATATACATATACAATCATGCAGGCATACATACATACATCTACAATCATGTATACATATATACATACAAACATAAGTATATACATACATATATACATAAAAATATACATATATATATATATATATATATACTATATATGTTTAAGAATAATATGTGTATGTGTGTGTATGTGTATGTATGTATGTATATATATATATATATATATATATGTA
>NC_068989.1:82930007-82935397 GCF_001194135.2 Octopus bimaculoides
TATATATATATATATATATATATATATATATATATATATGTATATGCATGTATATGTATTATATATATGTATATATATATGTGTGTGTGTGTTTGTGTGTGTGTGTGTGTATGTGTGTGTGTGTGTGGATATGTGTGTAGTACATATGTGTATAAATATGCCACTAAAACGAAAGACGCATATGTATCGCCTAATCTACTAAACACACACGCACAACACACATACAGACTCAACCACACACACACACACACACAAACGTGCTAAATTTCAATATGCTTGTGTGTCTGTATCCTTGTCGCTGCGTGTTTGAGTTTATGTACACAGATACACGAAAAGCAAGGTACACATACGCGAACACACACACACACATACACACACACACGCACGAAGACACACACACATACATACACACACACACACTCACTCACTCACTCACTCACATATACACACTCATATAGTCAGTATACATAACATAACACATATACATAGTAAATTGGCAGAATCGGTAGAGGACTCGCAAAAACTAGAGTTACGTCATGGCGTAGGTTCAAATCTTATTCATGTCGACTTTGATATTTCTCTCTCTCCAGTATCATAAAATAAGTACCAGTTATATAATCGACAAAACCTCTAATGACTAAAACCTGTAAGAATAAAATATATATTTATATACGTGTACGTACGAACGAACACATATATGTATGCGTGTATGTATACATGTTTATGTGTGTGTGTGTGTGTATGTATGCATGTATGTATGTATGTGTGTATGCATGCACGGATGCATGCATGTATGTGTGTATGAATGCATGTCTGCATGTGTGTGTATGTATGTTTGTAGATAGGTATGCATGTTTGTATGTGTGTCTATGTATGTATGTATGTATGTGGGTATGCACGAATGCATGTGTGTATGTATGCATGTTTGCATGTGTGAGTATGTATATATGTATGTAAGTAGGTAGGTCGGTCGGTATGCACGGATGCATGTGTGTATGTATGTGCGTGTATGCAAATATATACATGAATATGATGTTAAAATATATGTTAAATAATGTTAAAATATAATATATAACACACACGTGCATTCACACATACACACACACACAACATATTTATAATATTTAATTGTAGTTTAGGAAACACAGCAATGGGCTTTTAGATATATCCATGAGCGGTTATAAGGGAGCATATATATTTTAAATTGAACAAATCAAGATATATCATACACACTCTAAAATATAGAACGAACCCATCAACATAGGATTTTACAGAGGACTTTACAGAGACAACGGACTTGCTGTATTGTATGAATGGACATGGCGTCGACAAAATTAGAATGACAATAATTAGCAGCGATGCATACAATGCTGAACACTATAAATTTCCTAGATACCACCCGACACCCTGGCACAGGTCACCACAACTCCACCTTCCGTAAGATAATAAACACAAAGAAAAAAAAATCTAACAACCAATCCACGATGATGCAACACAATAAAGATAACGTAAACACGACTAAACATTTAACCTATTGTTTGTCAGATATATTTAACCAATTAGCATTTAAACTGAGCATTTGCAGCCCAAATATTCTACATGGGTTGTGTTAGAATTGGTCAGATCCAGCTTTCACACCTAGCCTACAATGTTATTCTAAAAATAAACGATCGACATCTCGAAGCTGGGAGATAAAGCATGATTAATTCAAAACAATGTGAATGAAAACATGAGACAAATCCCATCAAAGAAAACCAGACGTAAAACGAAAAATGTATATATAAGTATACACATACACATGTCCATACACTAACACACAAATATACACACACATAGTAGTATATCTCTAACTTACTTTCTTTATATATACCTTATTCCAATAAACGATATGTTGCAAATGATTCATGAATCACAGCCGATAAACGCAAGATAATGCCAATTAGTCTAACCATTACAGCTAATATATAGGTTGTGTTTGCTTCAATAGTTATTTATTATCGGCTATATTTGAAATCTGGAGATAGCTGTCTTCTGTGAGTACTCAACAAGCTATAAACCATGTCTGGATAATCTCATAATTTTCAGTGTATGAAGAGAATAACAAAATGTATTTACATCTGTTTTAAAGTTTCACACTGGAAGGCTTAAAACTGCACTTAACCATTTCAATTTTTTCGTCTGTTTTCTAGCATACGATACATAGTGCAAAAAATTATTTGGCATGTATACTTACGTATGTGTGTATGTATTTGTATGTGTGTCTATATATATATATATATATATATATATATATAAACTAGCTTGTTTGCTTTGGCTAAGTCAAAATGGTTTTTTTATATTCTTCCTTCCCATTTGGATTGTTTAAATGTAGTTACAACAGTAATATGTCCTTCTACTGAAATGAAATTTCAGTAAATTTTCTGTATCTTTGTGCAGCTGAAGATATATATTTATACATATAAATACAGTGTGCATTTAAACACATAAGAGGTATCCATCATAGGAAACCTAGCGCGCTAGAAGGAATAGCCAAAATCCAAACCACTATTAGAGATATTTGGCTATTCCTTCTAGCGTGCAAGGTATCCTATGATGGATACCTCTTATGTGTTTAAATGTGCACTGTATTTATATGAATAGTATATAGTTTATTGACTAATTTTTCTACACGCTAGGCCACTGGTAGTAAAAATTTCTAAATTTTTTTCTTACCCTGATTTTATTAATTATATATTTATACATATATATATATATGATACACACACACACACACACACACACACACACAGACACACACATCATATACATATAATATAATAAAATATATTACAAGTGCTGCACTGATTTTAATTGGCTTTAAATCCTTAACAGATTCTTCATTTTGGTAAAACGGAACTAGTCGCTTTCGCTCAACACTAATTAAACCCCTCTAATGTCTCTAAAACATCATGGACCGTTACAATCTTAAATTAAATAAACACTAAACTTAATTAGATTAAATAACAGGTACCAGTACATTGGTGTAAATGATACAAGATTATTAATACAGTACTTTACAAGGAACTGTACCGTGCTATATATGTATCTGTATTAAAAAAAACAAGATTAATCAAACGGGATTATTTAACAAAAATTAAATGTGAATTTAATTATTACGATTGCTTAGAAATATATACTGCTGTACAACTGGTCTCTTGGAGTTTTCCAAGAACTATAAAGCTAATAATGAATGATTAGAAGTTGGACCCTCTCAAGATTACAATCTGTTTCGTAGATGGTGACATCATCTCAAATTTCTGATGCTGTAAGTGAAACATCCGGGGTACTTGAAGTTGAAGCAAGAGGCACCCTTTATTCTTGTTTTCCCTTTTTTTAAAGCATTTCACCCAAGCGAGGCTTCTTCATATGTTTTGAACTTTCCCTGAGTAATTTTTCATGTAACAAATGTAGATTTATTAGTTCTTATTGCGTAAAGTTGGCATGTTACGCAAACTCTTTGATTACTTCATTCTCCAACTCAGTTAAATTGCCATGGGGAAGCATTTCAGCTACATTTGTTTCATTATTTCCAATGTTTTTATTATCATTCACTCTCTGTAAGATGATGCACAACAAATACTTCTTTGTTGATATTCAAACTCTGCAAAATTTTCTTCATTCAGATTATCATCTATTTTATCCTCAGTAATAAATCCTGCGTGGAGGCGTGTGGCTTAATGGTTAGGGTGTCAGCGTCATGATTGCATGATTGAGGTTTCGATTCCTGGACCGGGCGACACGTTGTGTTCTTGAGCAAAACACTTCATTTCACGTTGCTCCAGTCCACTCAGCTGGCAAAAATGAGTAACGCTGCGATGGACTGGCGTCCCGTCCAGCTGGGGAACACATACGCCATTGAAACCGGGAAACCGGGCCCATGAACCTGGCTAGGCTTTAAACGGGTGCATTTATTTATACTATTTAATAGGTCCTGCAACTTTTAGTTTTTATGGGGTCTTTTGGCATACTCTAGCAAGGGTGCTTGAACAGCAGAAGGTTTTCAGAGGAGAAAACCCCATCAAGACAAGTTTTTCGGCCCTTAACTTCTTACACTCTTTAACTTCTTACGGCTTTTAACGTCTTACAATGGATGCCGGGTCGAATCCAGGTCATGACGTCCGGGTGTCCTTCTGACAGTTTTTAACCACCGGGATATCGGAGACCGGTGCATTTAAGCCACTTGGAGATTTCATCTAGTTCTAATTTCTCTCCGTCGACCCAGCTTTCAAACTTATACCTATAGAATAAATAACATTTTCCCTTTGATAAAATCTGTAAAATCGCTGTCAATATTTTCACCTGATGTATCACGACAGGTCACAACTTATGCAAGGTTTTCTGTTGTGTTGATTCAACTTTCTTCGATCCTTTAGCAATAAACCAAAGAACATCCATCATGTTAAATTCTTTAGTAAGTGTCTGTATAGACTTGCCAACATCCATTGAATCTAACATAGGTTTAATGAAAAATGAGTAACATTTGGCCTTTATACCTTTTGTTACCATATTTCTGTTGAGATGCTCTGTTTCTTTCAATTAATTTTAAATATAGCAAAAAATTTAGTAAAATAACTTAGTTATTAAGCTAGTGTTAGGGACATTAATTGTGACTAAGGTTCGATGGAAGATTTTCATTCAAAACTTATGAAAACAAGACATTTGTATTACAGAGCCAGAGGCGGTTTTAGCCTGGTTGGTATCGAAATGGTTAAAGTACATTATTCCTTGGTCTTGGGGTTGAATAAATGGTGTGCATAAACAAGTGATAAACCGTTACTATAGTATTCACAAAGCTTAGGTAATGGGACACTGCAGTTCAGTTTTTTTATTTCTCATGAATCGATACGGAGCTAAATTTAAGTAAAACAAGAGCACAAACCTCACCAAGGCAACACCAACGTCCTCTCAACGATTAGCCAGAGATGGTTTTTAAAATATCTGAAATAAACTCTACTGCTCTCACAAACGAGAATACTAAAAATGAACCTGACCGCTCTCGAAAATTAAGTAAAACAACACGAAAAATAATCCAAAATCCTTGTCTGGTACAGGATCAATCCCAAAATCTAATCAGTTCGTGCCAGTCACAAGGCCAAACATCCCTGAAAGTTTCATTGGAATCCACCCAGCGGTTCTTGAGATATCTTGTCCACGGATAAACCACAACTGAAACAACCCCTCCGCCTATATATATGATTTGTTGAAAAATTCCTCGATGCAGTCACAATATTTGAAAAATAATTTTGTTGAATAGTAAATTTATTCATTACATTAAAAAAAATCTTAAACAAACCTCCAGATTAAAACAGATCTTATGGGAAGAAATATGTTAATCTATTTCTTTAAAGACA
>NC_068989.1:82935642-82936835 GCF_001194135.2 Octopus bimaculoides
TATATATATACATATATATAGAAACGAGGCAATGAAATAAAAGAAAACGGTTGCCCTGTTGCCAATTCCGGTGAATGATCCCAATTGTTGAAAAGTCTTGAAGAAGTAACGTGTCTCAGGTGGAACCAAAGAACAGCATTGGGAGTTTGTGTAATTAATTAGAAATTTCAGGTAGTCTGAATTTCTCTCAAAAGACAGAAAATAAAAGAAATATTCATCTGATGTGATTACGGGAATTGGTTTGCCAGAATGTCACGAGCATTTTCAGCTCTTTCTTTCTAACGATTTATCTTTGATGTCTGTTATTACATTGCAGTTCTTAGTTGAAGAATAAAGAATGCGAAAGAATGCGAAGGTTGTGGCAATGGAGAGTGAAAACGAGACAATGTATTCAGACAAATGTGACATATATATACACATATATATATATGCAGCACATATATGTGTGTGTGTGTGTGTGTGTGTGTGTGTGTGTGTGTCTGTGTGAGAATATGTGAGTACACACACATAGATATACACTCTCATACCTCTCTTTATTTCTTTCTTTCTTTTTTTCTTTCCTTCTTTCTTTCTTTCTTTCTTTCTTTCTTTCTTTCTTTCTCTCTCTCTCTCTCTCTCCCTCTCAAATTCCCCCAAGGTCGACTTTGGTTTCCATCCTTTTCGGAGTCCATGAAATAAATACCATTTGAGCACTAAGGTTGATGTAATCGACTTATACCCACCCGAAAATTACCGGCATTGTGCCAAAATTTGAAATCAGTATATCTATCTATCTATCTATCTATCTATCTATCTGCCTATGCATACATAAAAGTGTTTTCATTCAAAATGGAGACGAACACCATTCCTCCATGTGATCGGCTTGAAAAATTAAGATATTAAGATATTTTCTAAACATGTAACCAATGGTAGCCTTAATACATGAATAAAGGAATTTTATCCACCAGTGCGGAATTGAACACTCATCCCCTGTGTTGCAGCTATTTCGACCAGTCTCCAGTCTATGGAAAACATCCTCCCGTTTTCCCAGAAGGCACAGAAGGCCTGAAAAGTACCTAATGCACACAGCCCTTTCTTCATGGTTTAAAAAATAAGTAAAATAAAATAAACCATCTTGGGAGACATTTATTCCTCATCATGTCATTTAACACCACCGAACGACAGCTAAACCAGGGTTCTTATATACATACATA
>NC_068989.1:82939564-82940255 GCF_001194135.2 Octopus bimaculoides
TACTACTTCTACTACAACTACTACTACTACTACTACTACTACTACTGCTGCTGCTGCTGCTGTTACTACTACAACAACTGCTATTGCTGCTGTTACTACCACTATTAATACCACCACCACTACCACCACCACCGCTACTACTACTACTACTACTACTACTACTACTACTACTACTACTACTACTACCACCACTACTACTACTACTACATACTGTGTGTCGCTAATCAGATTCTTGAGTTTATAACTGTGTTTAGTCTTAGTGTTGTTGTTGCTGTTGTTGTTTTAGCGAATCGGTTCAGTGGTTTGTGCATCGGTAAGACTCTGATGCAATTTTTGTCCCGACTCTCTGAGTTCAAATACCATCGACATCAACACTACCTTTGAACCTTTTAAAGTCGATAAGTAAAGCACCAGAATCATACAGGGATCATTTCTGCCTTTAAACCCCTTTTTTTCGCGCCATTTCCCATCCCTCCCTCCCTCTCTCTTTTTCTCTCTCTCTGGTCTGCATGTGACTCAAAAAGTCGAAGGTTCTCACGCGCTGTGTGTCGTACTAATTCTTCCTGGGAATTAGCGGTAACCCTGTCTTAGGAATACCCAGCCAATTCCAAAATGATTTCAGGAGCAGCAATTCAGTTCGTCAAATGAATGAATACACGCCGCCGAAACCGACGGAGAACCCAACATTTTT
>NC_068989.1:82940344-82945087 GCF_001194135.2 Octopus bimaculoides
GTAGTAGTAGTAGTAGTAGTAGTAGTAGTAGTAGTAGTAGTAGTAGGAGGAGGAGGAGGAGGAGGAGGAGGAGGAGGAAGGGAATCGAAACTGCTCCTTCTAGTAGACATATTATCATAGACGTTTCAGCCATGAGCATCCCTCCTTTTTAAAAATGGTAGTGACATAATTGGAAAGAGAATTTTGTCACTATTTGAAACGGGACAAATGACCTTCATTGTCAGTCTTGTTTCTGTAGATCCATCATTAAGACATCCCAACTCTGACAATCCATTATTTACATTTGACGGATATTTGTCCTCGTCTTGTTTGTTGTTAACACAACGTTTCAGCTGATATACCCTCCAGCTTTCGTCAGGTGTCTTGGAGAAATTTCGAACCTGGGTGTCTCATTCCTAAGGTACTTTTCGATGTTATTATTATTATTATTATTATTATTATTATTATTATTATTATTATTATTATTATTATTATTATTATTCAGGTCACTGCCTGAAATCGAACTCAGAATCTTGGGGTTAGTAGCCCACGCTCTTAACCACTATGCCTCTTTCTCTTCCCCCCTCTTCTTCTTCTTCTTCTTCTTCTTAGGAATGAGAACCCAGGTTCGAAATTTCCCCAAGACACTTGACGAAACGTTATGCTAACAGCAAACAAGATGAGGACAAATATCCGTCAAATGTAAATAATGTAAATAATGTACATAATTCCTCATCTCTTAAATATAGAACTGTATTACCTGACAATCCAGTCTTTTTATGCAAAATACACAAAATCCAGAAGCACATTATCTTTTTTAAGACAGTGGAGTATGATTTGAGGAAGATTTGGTTGCTATTTCTAGCACGTCAGCGTTTTCCTGTAGATCCATGATCGATACAGCGCAATTGTGACTATCCAGTCTTTTCTCTAAATCCAGAAAACTCAGGAATCCATTATCTTATTTAAGACCGTAGAGTGTTGATTTGCGGGAGATTTGGCTGCTGTATCTAACACGCCACTCTCGTTTCTGTCGATCCACCATGAAAGACATTCCAAACCATGACTATCCAGGTTGTGATTTGAAGGAAATTCGGCTGCTATTTCTAGCACATCTACCAAACCCTCATACAGAGTTGCCCTCATTGGCTCATGTAAGGAGTGCATTAGGGAGTACTGAGGCGTGTGTAGGCGTGAGTTTACGAGGGTCTTTCTGAGTGAGTGATTCCCGAGTGAATGGTGGCTTTCTGCACCAATGAATCGAGAGAAGTTTTGATCATTAAGCGGAATTTTATTCAAAGAAAGGTTGCAATGGGTTTATGAGAGACGCAGGGTGGATCTTCGTGAATGCTCCGTTGGGTTCAGTGAAAGGAACCCAGCTCTGGTGGACTATGTTTGGGAATACCTGTGAAAAGCTGGATTATTAATAAAGGCTTAATAGAAAATTATTAATTGTTTTCGAAAAGCTTCATGTTAATGAATTTGCTTAATGTAGATTTTGTGTTTTCGCTTTTCAAAGTGTACTGTTCGGTCGTACACACGCATGCGCGCGCATACATACATGCATACGTACATGCATACATACATACATGCATACATACATACATACATATATACATACATACATAAATACATACATACATAAATATATACATACATATATATATATATATATATATACATACATACATAAATACATACATACATAAATACATACATATATACATATACATATATACATACATATATACACACATGCATACATGCGCGAACATTCACACACACACACACAGTCACACACTTGCGTACGCGCATACACCCATTCACATTCATACTCAGTCACATGCGCACACATAAACACACTCACATATTCACGCGTACACACTCAAGCACGCACAAACACACACACACACACACACACACACATACACGCGCGCACATACACATATTGTCTCGTACTCACACACATGCGCAATCACTCGCACACATACGCAACCACACGCATATACACACTCACATACATATACACACATATATATGCACCCACATACACGCACGTACGTACACGCACACACATATACACATTCACTAACACACGCATACGCACTCACCCTCATTCTCATAAACATACCACCCATGCTCATATACACGCAGCCGTGTTTAAATATATTCAGAGGATGAAGGCTCGCCCCTTCCATGACATTGTTCTAGAATAACCGGGATTGGTGTAGGGTGGAGAGGGGGAAGGGAAACTCAGATTTGGTCCAAAAGTTACCACTAAATACGCCCTACTAAACGCATCAAATGGTGTTAAACTGTGCCACTAAGTTCTTCACTCAACAATAAGTATCATATTTCCAACAGGATTCCGTACAGTTTCTATCTACTTAATTTCACTTGTAAGTCCCGGTTCTAATTGACTGCGTTGCTAACTTCTTAACACAACTGCATGTACGCCCCCACACAAGTGCACGCACACACACACACACACACACACACACACACACACACACACACACACACACACACACATACACACACACGAATATATATGCCTAAACTCACATATAGAGATGCAGGCATATATACAGTCATACGTCCAAAGGTAGCTGGACTAAGCTACTGAGAGAAAAACTTGAAGGAAAATCACTGATCGTTCCAGCAGAAAATTATGCATAACTGCAATTCCTGTAAGCTGGAGAACATCAAGAAGATTAACGGTAATAGTCACCTCCCATGGACCTGAGATAGATACATCACGTCACACCTAGAAAATATGTTTTCGCTATCCAGAACCAGGAGATTGCTACTTTATATCTGATTAACAAGACAGAGCGGATGCTTTTAAACCCCCACATTGTGAGAATAAATCTCGTTTGTGCCATATCGGCGTGAAAGATGTCACCCATATCATCAGAAACTGTCCCCTAAAAAGGCGGCGAGCTGGCAGAAACGTTAGCGCGCCGGGCGAAATGCTTAGCAGTATTTCGTCTGCCGTTACGTTCTGAGTCCAAATTCCGCCGTGGTCGACTTTGGCTTTCATCCTTTCAGAGTCGATTAAATAAGTACTAGTTATGCACTGGGATCGATGTAATCGACTTAATCCCATTGTCTGTCCTTGTTTGTCCCCTCTATGTTTAGCCTCTTGTGGGCAGTAAAGAAATAAGAAACTGTTCCATAATGTTCGCAGTGGTCCCCAAATGTTCGCAACTGCCCCTCCCAAACGTTCGCAAGTGTCCCCAAATGTTCGCAAAAGTCTCTGAATGTCCATGACTGCCTGTCTTACAACGACATGTTATTAATGCTAAGAGATAGTAACTATTCTACTCGCAAAAAGTTTCGTACCTGATGGTCGTACCAAACACCAGAATGCATCCAAAGAATACAGGTAGATCATTCAAACAGAAACAGCAGTCCTGTACAAATACAAGAGATATAATATTGTTGTATGGGACAGGGAGGAAAACCATGCACTATTGTACAGTTCAGAGCTCCAGCAGAGGTAAATGTCTCGCCTGAATTTATAGGAAAACCTGGTAAATGAATAGGGAACTTACAGCTGTTCTATCCAGTCCATAGGTTCTCATTTGGGTCTATTGTCATAGGCGCACTGCGTTACGAAGGGCTGCGAAAAGTTCTTGGCTTTGAGTAAAAGAAAATACAGGAGGATAAGTTAATTATGATTTTATTCAACATATTCCCCTCCCACATTCAGTGGTCCTTCAGTTTTTCTAAATCCTGTAAAAGAACTTGGAAGGTTGGGCCTCCAACCAGGCCTTTCACGATACTCTTAAAGCCGGCAACTTTTCAGCACCCCCTCATATGTATGCAGGAAATTTTGGGTTTTCCAAGAAAGAATAAAGCAATCTCGTTCACATTCTACAAATCTAATTCATCAGTGGCACGGTGAATATCTGTAAAACATTGTAAGAATTTTCCATTTGTGTTTCCTGGGAATAAACATATACACACATGATTGTGTGAATATGGCAAACATATTCATATATCAACAGTAACCATACACACTCGTGTACTATAGAGACATATATACACAGTACATAAGCCGAGATATATCCCTACATGAAAAATTAAGGTTCCTACCTGAGTAATAGAACCGGTTTCCATGGCGTATATATTCCTCACCCTGGTCCGTCGCAGGATTATTCATTGCTTCCAGCTGAATAGACTGGAGCAGCGAGAAATGAAGTGTTTTACTCAAGAATACAAGTCACACATTCTAGGAATCGAAACCACAGTCTTCTGATCATGAGTCCAACACTCTAACCACTAAGCCACGCGCCCCCACTGTCCATACACCTATATAAATACGTGTGTGTGCGTGCGTGCCTGTGCGTGTATATGTGTGTTTGTTTATGTGTGAGTGTATATGTGTGTGCGTGCGTGTGTGTGTATGTGTGTGTGTGTGTGTGTGTGTGTGTGTGTGTGTGTGTGTGTGTACGCTTTAACTTCGTTACATATTCACAGATCCATAGGGCTGGCATACTTTTGCTAACCAGTTCGAAGAAATAGCAACAAGATACATACGTTCTACCTTCAAAAAAAGTGTTACACACTTTTAGGTACGACAACCGGTATAGAATCTTCTTCTTTTAGTCAGGTGTCGCACTATGCGATGCTGTGGTCATCACGATGTCCTGCCACCTTCTCCTGTCCTCTACCCCATGGACAGCTGAGAATAAAGACAATCCTGTGGCTGCGATGTCCTTCAGCCAAGAAGTGAGTGGTCTGCCTCTTTTACGTCTG
>NC_068989.1:82945097-82948881 GCF_001194135.2 Octopus bimaculoides
AGCCAAGAAGTGAGTGGTCTGCCTCTTTTACGTCTGCCGTTCACCTTGCCAGTTATGATCGTTCGCTCAAGTCCATCCCGGCGCATGACGTGGCCAAAGAACCGTAGCTACCGCTTCATGATGTTTCGCCGAAGCGTCATCTCGCAATCGAGCTTTTCGAGTACCCAGTTGTTCGTCCTTCTCTCCGTCCACGACACTCTAAGGATTCTGCGGTAACACCACATTTCAAAAGCGTTCACTCTTTTCTCGTCTGCCTTCAACATTGTCCACGACTCGCAGCTGTACGTCGCAGTAGAGAAAGCGGTAGCCCAAAGTAGCCTTATCTTCAGCAGCATTGACACGCCACGACTCTTCCAGGTATAGAATAAATCCTGACAGTACTACCTACATTATAAGCTACAGGATAAGAATGCCATAACGATGCCATCTACCTCTTAGATATACCATCGAGGTCAAAACATTATACAATGCAATTCATTGAAAGGAGAGGTGAGAAAATAAGAATATAACAACGTACATAATCACTCATAGTAAGAAGGAATATTGAAGAAGTGTTTTTTTGCTAAGACCTCAGTAAACTGTAGACATAATAGATCAAACATAATGATCTGAGAACGAAGAAAGAAAGTGTATACAATAGTGGAATCAGTTACCAGTAGTTGTTAACAGTATGTTATAAATTACGGGAAAAAAATGTATTTAGGCTGAACTAATGAGAAATTTGCTAACACACTGACCTGACCATAAAACTTTAAATTTATATCAGTAATTATTGGGACACATGGATATACGAGTAATTGTCTCGCAAAAACCAGAAGGGATATGGTGACTCAGGAAATTATAGCTATAAATCATGAAAAGGGCAGTGAAAACGTGCAAAGACATTAGCGTATAGTAAGTGCATATAGTTAGGAGCAGACATGCATACAAGTCTATCTATCTATCTATCTATCTATCTATCTATCTATCTATCTATCTATCTATTTTAAAAATAACGTCGACCGCTAACGTGGACAATTAATGCGCTAGAAATAGATCACATTTTGTGTCTATTAAGACCTAAAAAGTTCTCAACACGAAATATAGCAGCATACCAAAAACGTGAGCGAGTCCCCTGAAATTGCAGATAATATTTCTGAATCTCTTTGATTCTTTAAATGTGCTGGCCCCCTGATAATTAATCGATATTAATTAATATATTAATATATGACTAATTACCAGATCTTATAATAATATCTATCTATATATATATATATCTCAACATACATACCCATTCCTGCAATAACATGCATGTTGGGACACATACGTATGCTAATATTTACATGCTTTAATATTACTCACCTCCAAAGCGGCGAGCTGGCAGAAACGTTAGCACGCTGGACGAAATACTTAGCGGTATTTCGTCAGTCTTTACGTTCTGAGTTCAAATTCCGACGAGGTCGACTTTGCCTTTTCATCCTTTCGGAGTCGATAAATTAAGTACCAGTTGCGCACTGGGTCGATATAATCGACTTAATCCGTTTGTCTGTCCTTGTTTGTCCCCTCTATGTTTAGCCCCTTGTGGGCAATAAAGAAATAAGAATAGTTAGCACACCGGGCGAAATACTTAGCGGTATTTCGTCTGTCTTTACGTTCTGAGTTCAAATTCCGCCGAGGTCGACTTTGCCTTTCATTTTTTTGAGGTCGATAAATTATATACCAGTTGCGTACTGAGGTCGATCTCATCTACTGGCCCCCTCCCTCAAAATTTCGGGCCTTGTGCCTTGAGTAGAAAAGAATATTACTCATCTCCAGTTTCTATATCCAGATTATAAATTCACATTTATATCAATAATAATTAATGTACTTGGTAGACGGAAAGTGACAATCTGGAAACGCTGGGGTTTTCAGAAAAAGAAATCAACACGCTAAAAAGCACGTTACAAAGACAATCTGTAAGCGGAACCGTAACAATATGTAAAACATTTTTCAAGTTCAACACGTGATACTTTTGTTGTCTACATTCCAATCTTGGAGCTTTGTATCTTTGTTAGAAGCCAACTTCTTCCTTGTAGGAAAGCTTCGAACAATGAAAAAATCGAAGTGAACATATATACATATATACTCAGGGGCAGGCATGGCTGTGTGGTAAGAAGTTTGCTTTTCAGCCACATGGTTCCGGGTTCAGTCTCACTAGGCGGTACTTTGGGCAGGTGTCTTTTACTATAGCTTCGGGCCGACCATAACCTTGTGAGTGGATTTGTTAGACGGAAACTGAAAGAATCCCGTCGTATATGTGTATGTATATATATACAGTATCTCACAGAAGTATGTACACCCCTAAAAAATTTCAGTAAAATTGTCATTACACTAATAATATCGAAGGAAATCAAACGAAATTTATACTGAATAAAATATATTATACATGCAAATATTATACAAATTTGGAACACAAAACAATAAACATTTTCAAAGATATGAACGAAATAGTAATTTTTAAACGAGACAAAAATATGTACACCTTAAAAGATTATTTGCTATATTCAATATTTGGTGTGACCACCATTGCTTTCAATGACTGCATTATGTTTTCTGGGCATAGAGTCAACTAAATTTTCGCTTATAACCGATGAAATCGAACCCCCATTACATTGCGTTACATTGCGGGATTTTTCTCCTCAACCTTCCTTTTCAAAACACCACACAGATGTTCTGCTGTGTTTAAATCAAGTGACATGGTAGACCAAGACAACACCTTTACCTTTTTATTTGATAAAAACTTAGTCGTCATCTTTGAAGTGTGTTTAGGGTCATTATCATATTGGAACATGGAATGTCTTCTCAGTTCCTTGATGCTTTTTAACATTGTTTTCTGCAATATGTCACAATAAAGCCTTGAGTCCATTGTTCTCTCAATAAATGTGAGTCCTCCCACACCAGCTGCACTCATGCATCCCCAAAGGTTAATACTTCCGCCGCCGTGTTTCACAGTAGGTACGGTGCATTTGTTGCTATTATCTTCACCTGGTCGTCACCATACGCGTTTAACATCATCTGACCCAAACAAGTTGATTTTAGTCTCGCCAGAAAAAAGAATTTTATTTCAAAACTCCTTCCCCTTACTCACATAGGTTTCGGCAAAAGAAAGACGACTTGATTTATGTCTGATAGTGAGGAGAGGCTTCCTACGAAAGATGCATCCATGAAGACCACACTAGTTCAAACTTCGGCGAACTGTTTGGGCGGATACACTCTTTCCCCTAACAGAAGACACTTCTTGGGCCAAATACGAAGCGGTACGACGCCTGTCGTCCATAACGCAACGTTGGATGTGGCGAATATCACGCGCAGTTAAAATAGAAGAACGACCTGGACGATGTTTATTGCTTAGCTGTCCAATTAGCTTTGTACTTCTTAATTATTTTGGCAATGGTGTTTACGCCAGTATGTATTCATTTGCTAATTAACTTGTATCCTAAACCATTCTTGCACAAATTAAAAATAACTTTATATATATATAAATAACTTTATATATATATAAATATATTCTTTTATTCTTTTACTTGTTTCAGTCATTTGACTCCGGTCATACTGGAGCACCGACTTAAAGGGCGTTAGTTGGCGAAATCGACCCCAGAAATTATTCTTTGTAAGCCTAGTACTTATTCTATCCGTATCTTTTGCCGGACCGCTAAGTTACGGGGACATAAACACATCAGCATCGATTGTCAAGCGATGGCGGGAGCGACAAACATAGACACACACAAATATATATATATATATATATATATATATATATACGACT
>NC_068989.1:82949137-82951954 GCF_001194135.2 Octopus bimaculoides
ATATATATACATATACATATATATATATGAAGACATACACACATACACATCCATCAATCCATGCATCCATCCAACCCTCTAGCCATCCAAACAGACACACACACATACCAGACACCGAGACATACACATGAATACATACATACATACATACATACATACATGCATACATACATACATGCAAACATAAATATATACATACATGCATATATACATCTTGATATTTGACACAAGTAAAAGGAAAAAACAATTTTTATAGTAATTTCAAACAGTGCGTGACTGTATGCGTGGGCGCGCGCATGTGTGCGTGCGCGTGTACTTGTTTGCTTGTGTGAGTATGCGTATGTGCGTGTGATTGGGTACGTACGTTTCTTTTATAGATTTGTGTGTATGATTTCAAGTCTGCGCTTGTGTTTATGTGTGTGGGCGTGTTGTTGTTGTTGCTGTTGCTGTTGTTGTGTGTGTGTGTGTATGTGTGTGTGTGTGTATGTGTGTGTGTATTTGTGTGTATGTATGTGTGTGTGCCTGTTTACGTCCGCATTTGTGTGTGCATGTGTGCATAATTACACACATGTATGTGTCTGTTTCCATATGTATTGATAATTTAACATATCTTCAGGAATTACAAACTCGTAATAAGCACGGACAAAAGCAGCAGCAGCAGCAATAGTAACGACAACTGCAGCAATACACGCACACACACACACACATATATATATATACACATATATATACACATGTATATATGTATATATATATATATATATATATATATATATATATATATATATATATATATACATATGTATATGTGTATACATATATATATGTAAACATATATATATATGTATGTATATATGTGTATATATATGTATATATATTATACACACACACACACACACACATATACATGTATGCAAATTTATGCATTTACATGTGTATTAACAATTTAACATTTACTCAAGGCTCCATATTTTAGGGGGTAGGGTGTAGTCAAGTGTATTGACCCTGAAGGGATCGATAAAATTGTCCATGCTCTCTTCCTCCTTCTCCTCCTCCTCTTTCTTCTCCACCTCCTCATCCCTTAAAAGGTTGACCTCCGCATAATTTAATGTCAAAACCGGAAAGAATAGAAACACATGTATCTTCTTGTCTGGCCTATACCGAATCTGACATCATCTGTCCTTGTTTACAATCCAGAGCCTTTACTACTACTACTACTACTACTACTACTACTACTACTACTACTACTACTACTACTACTACTACTACTACTAATAATAATAATAATGATAATAATAATAATAATATAACCATGAGAGCATCACAGCAAACCATAGCACATACCCAAGGAACACAGTGCTGCGCTCGGTAGTGAAGTGAAAGCACGCTATAAAAATAAAACTACTGAATAATAATAATAATAATAATAATAATAATAATAATAATAATAATAATAATAATAATTAATTGTCTTCTGGTTTAGGCACAAGGATACCAATTTGGTGGTGGTGGGGGGTAGTAAAAAAAGCATGAAAATAATCTGCATAATTACAATATACCATCGTGAATCTGTTATACAATGATTATATCTTTCGTTTATATAATATATAAGGAGAAATGCACTTTTTATAATAGAATAGAAGTTTGGTTTGTTTGAAAGACGAGCTAGTTTTTGATGGAGTTTCTCTATATGTCTCCATTGAAGTCTAATGTCGACTCCGTACCGATTAGATAATATTATCTAATCGGTACGAAAATAGAAGTTGTTATAAAATATCTACTGCAGTACACAAAAATATCTAGTAAAAAACAATGGCTGCTATATTAATAGCTACAAACTTGACCCACCCCCACAAAAAAAGCAATGAAACTGCTTTCTCTCTTCAAGGAATCCAACAAGTACAAATCAGCGATTGAGTAATCAGAATGTTAAAAGTGGAGAAGTAATAGATAGGTTGAAATCTCACATTGTAACCTATAAAGAATAAATAATTAGAAACACTGCAACAAATAGTACAAAGACGTACCAGAGGAATTAATATGAAATTTGGATCGCAAAACAGTGCCAAGACAAACTTAGAAAAATTAATAAAAGAATTCTAATATCATTTAACATAAAGAACAGAGATTATAGAATTAAACTTACTTTGGTAATAAGGAATCTGACAAAGTAGAACACACGTAATGTCAGGAAGTAATATAAACATATTAGACAAATAGTTAGAAGAGAATTGAAGAACAACAATAAGGTTACAAACATCAGTGCTGTAACTTTTTAGTAATAAGTTAAAATATTTTAAAGAAAACTGGATTATTAGTGAATTAATAACTCTAGACGAAATGACAATAATGGGCCCAAAAGCCTGGGCACAAGGGGCCGTGGCCCAGGCGCCTCACGAGTCTAGCGGACCTGATATTACGCCGCTACACTATGTAATACTACTCTGCGTTATAGTACAGTACTATACCATACTACGCTACAGTACACTTCACTATACCACATTTTGTCACATCATACTGCACTTGACTGCAACAACAAAAGTGTAATGAACAATAGCAACAATAATATATACAATAATGCTACATCCTTCACCATCACCGCCAACGTCATCCATTACCATTACCATCAAGACCAAAATCGTCACCACTATTGCTGCTACCACTACCATCCGTCTCTCTCACTACCGTCAATATATCACCGTCACCGCCAGCAACTACACTATTACCACCATCACCAACCACCACCATCACCACCACCACCATCACTACTACCACCACCACCACCATCACTACTACCACCACCACCACCACCACCAC
>NC_068989.1:82952337-82953169 GCF_001194135.2 Octopus bimaculoides
ACGAACCACTGCCCACCAAATAACTTTTATCACGTGGTTCGCATTTTCTTTTTTTTCTTTCTTGCTTTTCTTAAATTTACCCCGATTCTGGCCATTTTCCAAAACACGCGAAATTTGATGCCGGTCGCCATTTTCAATTTGACATATCCCTGACCCCTGACCTTGCTACAGCACTAGTGGTAGTAGTAGTAGTAGTAGTAGTAGTAGTAGTAGTAGTAGTAGTAGTAGTAGAAGTAGTAGCAGTAGTAGTAGTAGTAGTAGTAGAAGTAGTAGCAGTAGTAGTTGTAGTAGTAGTAGTAGTAGTGCGAAGTTTAAATCTTTCGAGTGACATACAGTGACCTCTGGCGGCTAACCGCTCCAACGTATTTCCTTAAATATTCATATAAAAAAAATAATAATAAAAAAAGCCAGAATTAACAAAATAAATTGAAAATAAAACAAAACAAAAGAGGCAAATGAATAAAGAAAGTAAGAAAGAGAAAGAAAGAAGGAAAGAAAAAAAATGAAAGAGATAAAAGAAAAAAGAAAAAGAAAAAAAAGGATTGAAGGAATGAAGACACAAGAAGCATGGCAACCGTAGCGCAGCGCCGTCTGGCTTCACAATTTTTGATTATACAAGTATATCTCGAGTGTTTGTGTTGTGTGTGTGTGTGTGTTTGTTTATTAGCGTCTGTATGTCGATATTGTTTGTTTGCATGTTGACTGTGTATGTCATGCGCACGCGTGTGTGTTTATGTGCGCGTATATGTGCGTGTAAGCGCGTATGTGTATGCGTATGAGCGTGTATGTATGTATATATATACATACATATATATATCTACATATATATATA
>NC_068989.1:82953627-82955517 GCF_001194135.2 Octopus bimaculoides
ACATATATACACGATGGTCTTCTTTCAGTTTCCGTCTACCACCATATCCACTCACAAGGCTTTTAATTAATATTTAGCATTAACTCCTCGATCTGTAACTACTTTGATAAGTGCCAACTCAAGAAACTCTCGGCGCCTGAGTCACTTTATTGCTTCTGCTAAATATTAGTTATATAAATACACAAACACACACACATTTTTCTGTCTGTTATGTTTTCGCCCAGTTTTCGTCTATTTTCCCTTTTCTGTTTAACCTTTGGAATACACACACACACACACACACACACACACAACAAAAATACGTGTAAAGAAAATCACATCTTTAATTGTAGAATTCCATTTCAATTCAATTTGACATATTCCTGACTGTGTGTTGATTACTAACAGGAGTTTAGGACCTCAAGATTGGGGAAATGTAATCGATTAATGCCGGCTGAGTGGACTGGAGCAATGTGAAATAAAGTGTCTTACTCAAGGATACAACATGCTGCCAAGAATCGAACTCACAACCTCAGGATTGTGAGCCAATTTAAGCGAAGAAAATATAAATTAGATTGTATGCTTACCTAAATTAATGTCATATTTACTTATATTTATTTTATATTTAATTGTATTCTCGTTTTATGCTCATCTAAGCGGACTTTATGCCGACTTGGAAAAGTCATCAAAGTTTTATATTTAGTCGACGTTTATAGCAGACTAGACAATGACTAATGATTGATTAAAAATGACCGTTATCACGTTACAAATGTTTTTTTTTTCTTTCTACGTCAGTAATTCAATTTTTAAAATGGCTGACTTCTAAAGCTTCTAAGGCTTATGCCGAAGACAGCATGAAATCTAAGTCAGATTTTCACTGAGTTTCGTATCGTTCTCGCCTGGTATACTTACCAAGTGTTATGTTGACCTGATGTCAACTGATCCGATATAAGTTCACCGATCGAGATCGGATCGAGGTTGCACCAAGCCAGTTCAGGTTAGGCCAGAAGTGTTCTAAGTCGATTACATCGACCTCAGTGCGTAACTGGTACTTATTTAATCGACCCCGAAAGGATGAAAGGCAAAGTCGACCTCGGCGGAATATGAACTCAGAACGTAACGGCAGACGAAATACTGCTAAGCATTTCGCCCGGCGTGCTAACGTTTCTGCCTGCACGCCGCCTAGGGCGGCGAAGTGGCTGAATCGTTAGCACGCCGGGCGAAATGTTTAGCGGCATTTTGTTCGTGTTTACGTTCCGAGTTCAAATTCAGCCAAGACCGATATTACTTTTTATCCTTTCGGGGTCGATAAAATGTGTACGAATTGAGCACTGGAGGAGTCCGTGTAATTGACACCCACTCTCTCGAATTTTCTGGCATTGTGCCAAAATTAGAAACCAGTTTTAGAGATGAAAGTAAACTATTCACACACACGCACAAGACATTTCCAAACTGTTTCTGTCTAGAAATCTACTGATAAGCTTTGGTCAGCTCAGTGCTTTAGCGAAAAGTACCTGACCAATATGTTACACAGCGGGACTGAACACGAGATCACGTGGTTGCAAAGCGACCACACAGCTATACCTGCGTCTATTTATATATACGGATCTATATACATAGATATATGTATATACATGTGTGTTGTGCGTGTGTGTGTGTGTGCAACGCGAGCGAGAATGAGAGACGGAGCGAGAAAGAGAGAGAGAGAGAGAGAGAGACGGACAGAAAGAGAAAGGGTGGGAGAGAATGAACGAAAGAGGAGAGCGAGAGAGAAAGACTGAGAGAGATAGAAAGGAGAGAATGTGCGTGTTTGGGTGGGTGTGCGCGTGAGAGAGAGAGGGGGGGCGAGAGAGAGAGGGGAGAGAGGGGGAGAAAGGGCGAGAGAGCGAGAGAGAGGGGGAGAGAGGGGGA
>NC_068989.1:82958643-82960419 GCF_001194135.2 Octopus bimaculoides
TATATATATATATATATATATATATATATATATATATATATCGGTGTAAGCACATAAATGTGAAACAAGGTGAAAAAAAGAGTACTCAAATACCAGAGGTAGAGTAATATGCATTATTTATGCATTCTTACATAATTAGAAAAATAGCGTAATGTTTTAACTTTGGCCACGGGATTCTAACGCCGCGTCTGTAGATGACATTACAATCCTTGATCATCTCAATTAGTAGCTACGATGGCCTGTTCTCGGGTCAGTTCACGCAGTATGAAGGTAAAGTAATCAATCTATCTATCTATCTATCTATCTATCTATCTATCTATCTATCTATCTATCTACCTGCCTGTCTGTCTGTCTGTCTCTCTATTGTTGACGGTGAAGCGACTCTGTAGGTGTTTCAGCCCCTTCAACCACAACACCAAAGCGGCTCGGGACCAACTAGCAACACAGGCGATAAAGCTCTCTCACAACAGTACGAGTTTTCTTGTGTCGGATTTTGCGACTCTGGGCCAAATGTTTCTGCCGTCCTCAATGTTCAGTCTTGCTGAACCAATCGTCCTCCCTCTTGAGCCAGATGTATTGGTTTGTTTTACAGCAGCTTCTAGCAATTTTCTACCAACGTCTTTTGTGTTATTTACTAAGTATTATTTCCTACGCCAATCAATGCAAGCTCCAGTATATTGAACGAACGGTTCCTGTATAATTATTTCCTCAAGTTCGATGGATGAAACAAAAAGGGTTGGTCGGAGTATCGGACAAAATGCTTAGTGTTATTTCTTTTAGCACTTCATTATCTCAGTTCAAATTCACCGCGGACGACTTCGCCTTTCATCCATTCAAGGTCAATGAAAGAAATACCAGTTGAGCACTGATGGCGCCGTCATCGACTAAATTTCAGGTTTTTTCTAATGGTAGAAATGATCATAGGCTTGCTGAAGGTAGCGATCTGGTAGAATCGTTAGGGACTTCGGACAAAATAAAATGCTTAGTGGAAATTATTCGGGCGCTTTACGTTCTGAGATCAAATTCCATTTTGGTCGGCCTTGCATTTCATCTTTTCGAAGTCAATATAATAAGTACCAGTTGAACACTGGGGTCTGCGTAATTGACCTGATCCCTCACTTAACATTGCTGGCCTTGTGTCAAAATTTGAAACCATTATATGCTTGTTAGAACTTGTTTAACTCAGGGATAAACAACATCATCATCATCGTTCAACCAACCTATAGTTGGTCGGAAATCCATTGACAATCCCCTTCCACACTACACGGTCCTGCATTGCTGTGTTCAGATCTCTAGTATCCAGCCCTGAGTCCCGAGATATCGTATGTGAAAATGTCAGTTTCCTGGAGAAAACACTTCCAGAGAGATTCTATGGGAGCAGGGATGAGATAACCTCTTTCTCTGCTGGACAGTGGCCAGCAAACTGTAGCCGTTTCTGCTTAAGCTTGACGGATATTGGTATCAAATTTCTGTTTATTGATACCAATTGTTGTTGTTGGCACTCCGTCGCTTACGACGTCGAGGGTTCCAGTTGATCCGATCAACGGAACAGCCTGCTCGTGAAATTAGCGTGCAAGTGGCTGAGCACTCCACAGACACGTGTACCCTTAACGTAGTTCTCGGGGATATTCAGCGTGACACAATGTGACAAGGCTGACCCTTTGAATTACAGGCACAACAGAAACAGGAAGTAAGAATGAGAGAATGTTGTGTTGAAAGAGTACAGCAGGGTTCACCACCATCCCCTGCCGGAGCCTCGTGTTTTCGCTCAATAAA
>NC_068989.1:82961487-82962151 GCF_001194135.2 Octopus bimaculoides
TATATATATACGTGTGTATATAGGCATAATATATTTGAATTACACACATATACAAACACATATATCACACACATATACACATATTACACTCATATATCACGCACATACATGGATATCTATCCTACACATATATACATATTACAAATGCGCATATCACACACGCACACACACACAAACACACACACGCACTCATTACAGACACGCATCTCACACACACATATCACATTGGCATATCACATACATGCCTCACACAGACACATCCTGCAACATGCCACATAGCCTCATGCGCACACTTTGCACGAAAATATCGCACACAAATATCTCACATGCATTAAATACATATCAAACATACATACATTAAATACATATATCACACAGACGTATCAAGCCACATATCACACATACTTTACACAAAAATATCACACAAATATCGCGCATACATTACCCATACGCATGTCGTATACGCATATTACACAAAACGCAAGATGGCTGTGTGGTAAGTAGCTTGCTTACCAACCACGCGGTCCCGGGTTCATTCCCACTGCGTGGCACCTTGGGCAAGTGTCTTCTACTATAGCCTCGGGCCGACCAAAGCCTTGTGAGTTGATTTGGTAGACGGAAACTGAAAAAAGCCTGTCGTGTATATATATATATATATATATAT
>NC_068989.1:82962891-82966051 GCF_001194135.2 Octopus bimaculoides
GACTGTGGCCATGCTGGAGCACCGCCTTTAGTCGAGTAAATCGACCCCAGGACTTATTCTTTGGATGCCTAGTACTTATTCTATCGGTCTCTTTTGCCGAACCGCTAAGTTACAGGGACGTAAATACACCACCATCGGTTGTCAAGCGATATTGGGGGGACAAACACAGACACACATACACAGACATACATATATATACATATACATATATACGACAGGCTTCTTTCAGTTTCCGTCTACCAAATCCACTCACAAGGCTTTGGTCGGCCCGAGGCTATAGTAGAAGACACTTGCCCAAGGTGCCACGCAGTGGGAATGAACCAGGAACCATGTGGTTGGTAAGCAAGCTATTTACCACACAGCCACTCATATATATCATACACAATTCTCACACACATGCCATACAAATCTCAAATGCGTTCGGGAATAATTAAGAATCATATTATCGTTATAGGGTTCGTTTTTATTGTAAATTGTATTGACTTCTGTGTGAGGGATTATGGTGGTGGAATAAGAGTTTCTGAGAGGAAGAGGGATACTATCTTCGATCTTATTGCTCAATATCATCACCATTTACGTGAGGGTGACAAATTTATTGTTTATGGCGCATCATCCCTTTGTATAGCTAGGTGTTCGTATTGAGCTTATTATACATTCCTTTGTAAATTTTTAGGTTATGTTCGTGTTGTGTGGACTCCCCCAGGCGATAAGTAGGCTAGTCTAATACATATAAATAGCTAGACGAAAAGCGTCGAGCAGAGCGCAAGAGCGGAAGAGCGGGAGAGCGAGACGGAGCCATCGGTAGATTAGACGTCGAGTTCGGTAGAGTAGAGTCGTCGGAAGTGAGAGTTGAGTAGAGGACATCCGCACGTGCGATACAACAGTTCGCGATTGGGGTTTTTCTGCAAAACTTGCAGAATTTCCTCTATAAGTTGTTTGAAAGTTCTCAGATAATATGCCATGAAATTAGCTATCACTTCTTGGTACGTTGCCTGGAACAAAGTATTTATTTTCTTGGGGATAGATTTTACTCGGTTAATATCGGGCGGCTTATTTAAGTTCACTAGGTGGATCAGTATATTTGTTAAAAATATGATGTCTGGTATTATACGTTTTGCAGTGAGATAAAAGAATATTTGCAAACGACCCTTGAAAAAGGCTTTTAATCATCCATGCTTTCCTATTAGAGATAAATCAAAATTTGTGTAACCCTTGAAAGCCTTGATTGGATCTGTAGTCTTCGAATTACCTTTCTCCTTTCTGGTTTTGATGTATGCATACATGCATGTCATTAATCAGTTTTATTTCAAGATTTCTTGCCAATAGAAAAGAGCCGGTTTCTAACCTAGATCCAAGGCTCTTTCATTGGAATTTCAGCAACCTCAACGGGGTATTTTTGCATGTATGTATATATTTGCAGTAGTTGGAACCAGTACATGTGCAGACTTGTATGTTTTCTTTTACGTATGCATTCTTATGTATGTATAGATGCATGCATGTATGTAATGTATGTATGTATGTATGTATGTATGTATGTATGTATGTATGTATGTATGTATGTATGTGGTGTGTGCCAGAGGGTTTGCAAATCCAATGGGGGTCTTAAAAGACATGTTAGGATCCACAATGAGCAGAACTTGCTTGCAGGTATTGGTAGTGCAAATCAGAGGTGCAATCTGTGTGGGTGTTTTTTCAAAACACTGTCTGGTTTAAAAAGCCACATCAGACGCCATGAAAGGGCTAAGGTGTAGGTGCAGGAGGTGGTCAAACTCTGTTTAAGGAGTAGACAACCACCATGTATGTATGTATGTCATTGTTCAGTTTTATTTCAAAATTTCTTGCCAATAGAGTAAGAGCCGGTTTCTAACCTAGATTTAAGGCTTCTTCATTGGAATTTCAGCAACATCAACGGAGTATTTTTGCATGTATGATTATATTTGCAGTAGTTGGAACCAGTACATGTGCAGATTTGTATGTTTTCTTTTATGTATGTATGTATGTATGTAATGTACGTATGTATGCGCGAGCGTGTGCGTATGTGTGTGTGTGTAAATAAAACCAATAACCCTTCCAGATTATTCACGACGACCCCCCCCCTCCACCAGCACCACTAACACTACCGCAACCGCCACCACTACCACTACCACTAAAACGACAACGACCACGACCACGACGACCACCACCACCAATGATGAACGATAATAAATGAAATAAACGATAACTGCATCATCCTTCGCGCTTGCTGTGTAGAAAGAGACAGGAGTTCAAAGAGTGCGCGCGAGTGTTGTGCGGGTGAGTGTGCGTTTGTGTGTGCGTCTGCATGTGTGTACATGCGCGTGTGTGAGTGTGTGTGTGAATGCATGTGTGTATGTGTGTTTGTGCGTATGTGCATGTGTATGTGTTTGCGTCTGTGTGCTTGTGTGAGTGTGTGTGTGAGTGTGCGCGCGAATCTGCGTATGTGTGTGTCTATGTGTGTGTGTTGTATCGAGCATAATAATGGTTAAAGTGGTGGGCTGGAGGAGAGAGGAAAATAGTGTTGTAGTTAGAATCAGGAGGAGGAGGCGGAGGTGGTGGATGAGGAGGAGGAGGAGGAGAAAGAAGAACATATATGCATATATGTGTGTGTGTGTGTGTTTATTCGTGCACGTGTGTGAGTGTGTATGTGTATTTGTGTGTTCGTGCAGGTGTGTGAGTGTGTGTGAATGCGTGTTTGTGTGTATGTGTGTGTATGCGTGTGTATGTGTATGTATGTTTTGTGTTCGTGCGCGTGCGTCAGTGTGTGTGTATGTGTGTGTGTATATGTGTGTGCATGTGTGAGTGTGAGTGCATGTATGCGTGTTTGTGTGCATGTGTGTGTAGCTGTGTCAGACAATATAAGTTCGTGTAAAAGAATGAAAAGCAGGGTAAGAGATAAGATGTCGTTGTCCAATTATGATCAGAGAATGGGAAAATATATATTTCTCACTTGTTGATGAACCAATCTGCCCATGACATGTTTGATCAACAATAAGATATGAATGTTAAATAATATGAGCAATATTGTATAAATATAGTGACATGTTCTTAATTAAAGAATTGAACGCATAAACTGAAATAATTCGTTAATATATATATGTATGTATATATATATATATATATATATATATATATATATATATAT
>NC_068989.1:82967192-82967952 GCF_001194135.2 Octopus bimaculoides
TATATATATATACATAATAGTAGAAATTATGTGTGCAAGACTGACACTGTTATGTTTGGAGCTTCATGTGCAATTTCATAATGCAATCTGTATGGTTAGAAGTTAACCACTATACTGAATAGAAAGTATTACCAGTTATGAGTTATACACCAAATCTGTGTATGTGTGTGTGTGTGTTGTGTACGGTTCGCAGGCTTGTGTTGTTTACGCCATGAGAATTTAGAAACTTCGAGAAAATCTGAAATAATTTGTTTTTAACGGTGCAACCCGAAACAAATAAAGCCACAAATAACAGCGCGTAGACGCTGAGCTAAAAAACAATTTGGACAGATGCTGCCATACATACATGAGAACAAGGTACTGCAACAACCTCGGTTTCAGAGGACCTCAGCTCTTTAATGCCCTGCCAAAACATTTGAGAGACCTGCAAGACATGGATGTGGAGGTCTTCAAGACAAAACTCGACGCTTTCCTCTCCACGATACCAGACAAACCAGCGGCTCGAAATGAGACACAGTTTAGAGCAGCGATGTCAAATTCTCTTATACACCAGCTGTGCTATCAAAACTCTTGATTGGACTATATCAGGTGGAGGAGAAGAGCCATGCAAGGAACGTGAAGAGAGCGCAGCATAAGGACGGAAAGTCACGGTGGTGCTCCAGCATTACCACAGCCACTTGGCTGAAACCCATAAATAAATAAAAACATATTAATATATATATTGCTTGTTTGTTTATTCATCGTTTCGTTTTCCTGTCTT
>NC_068989.1:82969082-82969546 GCF_001194135.2 Octopus bimaculoides
ATATACACACTATGTCTCTCACTATATATATGTGTGTGTGGTGTATGTGTATGTGTGTGATACATATATATATATTTATATTTATATATGCATTAAATATACACACTATGTCTCTCACTATATATATGTGTGTGTGGTGTATGTGTATGTGTGTGATACATATATATATGTTACACATACACATTATACATATATATATATATATATATATATATATTTATTTATATCTTATATAAGTATAGAGACAGGCAGATATAATACATACGTATATATATGTGTGTGCATGTATACATACATATTTATATATGCATATATCTATTTATATACGCATGTATAATCGGATATAAATATTTATGTATATATACATATATCTATGTATGTATACTTATACATATTGATACGTATATATAAATATATGTATATATATATATATGTGTGTATGTGCGTATGTGTGTGTTTATGTA
>NC_068989.1:82969556-82970148 GCF_001194135.2 Octopus bimaculoides
ACATATATATGCATATACTCATATATTGTTTATATATATATATATACGTATGTATGTATGTAGAGTCGATTTTTTCTCCCCGTCAAGTGTTTTCATTATCCACACCCGTTTATCTATCTATATTTTTACTACCACTCTTTCATCCGACATTATGTGTGTGTCTGTGTGTCTTTGTGTATGTGTGCGTGTATATATGTATGTACCATCTTAACCCTAAGTCTTTCCATTTGTTGATTCCTTACTGTTTCCATCTCCTTTATTTCTCTCACCCCCACTCTCTCTCTCTCTCTCTCTCTCTCTTTCTCTCCCTGCCCGTCTCTCTTTCTCTCTCCCTCTCTCCTTATCTATTTTCTCTCACCCTCTCCATTCCATAAACCTCTTACCAAACAAACCCTCACATCTATTGGCTAATGTCTTAGTCTCCATTCTGAAACTGTCCAGGCGATGGATGAGATTCTGGGGAGAACTCTAATTAGACGTACTGGCGTCGCTAAGACAACCCCCACAGCCCTACCCCCACCAGCCCAGCAAGGAAGGCACCGAGCCTCGCACCACAACACATGAAACTCCACCACCACCACCACCACCACCA
>NC_068989.1:82971273-82972086 GCF_001194135.2 Octopus bimaculoides
ATACATATATATACATATATATGTATGTATGTATTTATGTATGTGTGTATGTCTGTATATCTGTGTATACATACATAAAAAATATGTATATAAATATATATATAGATTTTTATGAATATATATATATATATATATATATATATGTGTAAACACATACACACATACATACATATATATATATATATGTGTTTATGTATATCCATAATTACGTAACAGTAATACGTGTGTGATTTGGTGAATATGTGTCTTTGTATATATATATGTGTGCTACAGTGCGTTTGTGCATGTGTATGCGTATGTGTGTGTGGCGAGGCACGAGTATGCTTGTATGTGTTTATTAATGTGTGTGAATTTATCTGGCTGCTTTGAAGGTTGCTCTTTGACTGCTTCGGTTAGACGAAGATTTTTCAACAAGGAGACTCCAATTTGGGCAAACTCCAGAGAACTTTCGACATAGCTTCATTGATGTTTTCCATATTAACGTCTGGAAGTCTTTGACTCAAGATCTATGATGTTGTCTGTTGTTGCTGTTGTTGTTGTTGTTGTTGTTGTTGTCTGCTGTTTAGCCCCAGGTCATCTCTGGTTTAGCAGACTTATGATCAAAGTCATTCCAAGACTATCCATCTTTTGTTGGTATATTTGCTAGTTTGTCTATGCCTCTGTCTCTCTCTTTCACTACGGTCCTCTCATATACACTCTCACCCTTCATATGTGTGTACATACATACATATATATATATATATATATATATATATATATATATACTCATATGTATGTATGAATGTATTTATATATGTATATATATATATATAT